>NW_027512430.1:300000-517321 GCF_048772815.1 Callospermophilus lateralis
TAAAACTCCTTAATACAACATATATTTCAAGTGCCCAGCTTCAGAGGCAGTTTCTCAAGAAGTCTTTAGGCCAGCAGAGCTCAATGTTTGTGGAGTGTTTACCATGTCCCTTACTTTTGGAAACTGCTCTACCACCACCTCCAAGGTTGTGAACTCCTGAGCATATTCCATTCCAGATTTGCATTCACAGATTTTCTAACTCTTCTAATCTAATTGTGTCTTACCTGGGGTGAAGGTAATGTCAAGGCATTGTTGTGGATGAGAGTGGGAAGATTTTTGTGTAGCACATATTTGCATACACATTGGATTCATTTTCCAATTTCCCATTAAAAATACTGAATCCCTGACACTAACCCATACCCTACTAGACTCTGACTACTAATCCTAATATGATGGAGAAAAATAACCCAAACAGAATAGAAATACAAGCAGTACAGAGAAGGCATGGTGTATAGTTGGACTTGCCTTTTGCATTATGTAGGGTAGGTGTTATAAATCTAGATAATTTTTAATTGAAATAGTTATCCATGTGTTTTTAAAGTTAACAAATATGTGAATTTCTATCTCCCTTTCTCTGTAGCCTATTCAGCAAATGTATTTTTATATGCACATATAGAATCCTAGCTGGTATCACATGTACATACTTGTTTGGAGGCTGACGTGGCAGATAAAAATTATGAGAAGAGATAACTCCTCGTAAATGCTGTTGGATCTTAAAATTCAACCTATGGGTGATCTTCCTAGTTGAACAACATTATTCATAAATCCATGTTCAGTAAAATTAATATTTTTGGATCAGTGGACGATATATATTTCACCATGAATTTCGATTGGCATATATACTGCTACTCTTTAATGTCTCTGTGTGTTTTGTGTTTGTGTGTGTATATATATATATATATATATATATATATATATATATATATATATATACAATCTCCAGATTTTTTAAAATATAAAATATATGTGTCTTATTATACACTCCCTAAATACATTCATATTCATGTATGTGGATTTATAATCAAATTTTTACAAGATTATTCTCAGAAATATTCATCCCCCTGAAACACATATTTGTTTACTAGTACTGAAAACTAACTTCAATGAAAGGTGCATACAAATCCTAATATTTCTGCAGTAACTTACCCAGGTTAATATCAATGCAAGTAGATTCCTATGGGACATGATGTGTATTTTGACATTCATTTTTATTCAACACTGGTACAGTACTATTTTTTCAGTTTATGCACATCAAAGGATAAATGTTTCATCCAAAATTTCAAAATTTAAAACTTTTGATTCACTTTCAATCACTTTCTGCTTCAGAACACATGTATTCCTCCATGTTTCTTGACTGGTCTTTCATGAGACTTCTTTGCAAACACATTATTTCCGATTTGCATAATCAATTTTGAAACAAAACTCACACACTCTTCATGATCAACCGTAACACTAATATTACCATTAGATGTACAACTGGTTGTAATGAATGTATGTATGCCAATATCAATATAAGATTTCCTGTATATTTTCAGATATCAATTTATTCCAATTCCAATTTCTAATGTTGGGTCCAGTTATATTATTTATTCACAGTTTGGTCTATTCATTCATCATCTCTATATTCATCAAAACAGGGTACACCTATTTTTTTCCCCAATACTAATTTATAGGTTGTAAAAATATTGCTCCCCATAATGGTGGAAGAAATACTCATATCACCTGATCTACATATACATTTTTATCACAGTAATATTCTGGACACAAATGTAAAGGTAACACTTATGATTGTACCAAAACCTAAATTGAACGTGAATATATATTACTAAAACCATCCATGTCCAGGTCGCCTAATGCTCTCAAATTTCAATCCTATTGGTGACTACATATTTGTTTCTTCTAATATCATATATTCAAACTCAACCCTGTTGAAAATGTCTAATCCTGTTACTCACTTTATACTTTGCCTGATTTCCTAATGTCTCTATTTTATATCTGCTTTCCTACATATTTTCCCCAGTTCATCATTGTGACTGACTCTTCATATGTGCTGATATTTTCATTCAGTCTCTAAATGAAACCCTATTGCTAAAGAACTATATTTCCAACTCAAAGACTCACTCTTCAACCTAAACCTACTATTTTCCTAATCCTACTGACTATCCCTTTTTGACTGGATGTTCTCTTCGACATTCAGGCATCTGAGGTACTAGGTTTTATTCCATTGTATGTAGATTTACCTGCGACCACATTGCAGAATGTAATTCAAAGCTAAATATCATAATCAAGGGCCCAATGCCCTTCCTGGCTTCAAATCTTACCTAGATTTCTCTTTTCATACTTATATTTCAAATACATATTCTTATAAATATTTCAGGTTCCCAATACCATTATTCATCCAGCAGAATGATTCCTAACACAAATAAAACATGTTGTTAACCCTAACCATACACTGTTCCCTCAATCTAAATTTACAGAGGGAAGGGACAGAGTTGGTCTTACAGTAAAGAAATGTAGGGGGTCTTCCACCTACTGAGACCCTCAAAGTTCCATGCTGAAATGATCACTGGAGAATATATACGCAGCTATGAAGGACCTGAAAGAGCAAAAGTCATGTTCAATGGCAAACAACCTGGTCAGGATGAAGGTTTCTGTCTGAATCAGCCTCTCTATTCTTAATATAGAGAAGATGGACCAAACCAGGCCTGTGTGGGTAGCTGTTCCCGGGTGCCTATGGTTGATATAAGATTCTAACTTGTGAAAGTGTCACAGGAATTAGGGACAGCCTCCTTTTCATGTGAGACTTGGAAGCCACTGGTTGGACAAAGTGATTGCCAAGGCAGTGACCTCATTCAGTTCCTGAAGGAAGTGACCTCACATCACTTCCTTAGTGAAGGAAATCTCAGAACTTGAGATTCATGAAGCCAGGCACCCAGAGTCAGTCCCAGTCCCAGTCCCAGTGGTCTCACTTGTTTGGATTTACCAAGGACAGAGTAAGTCTTTCTTGGTACCTATTGATGTGAGGATTGCAAAATGCCAGTAAAGCTCTGAAGAGGGGCCTTTCCTGAGAAAGCAGGTAGTGGCTCACCTCTGGGTCCTGACACCTTCACAGAGTTGGCCAAGGAGACCAGATCTGAGACATTTCAGGCCATTTAGGGGGAAAATAATATGGCCCACCAGTCAGAGGACACTCCGGATAGTAACAGACCTTCTTGGGGGAAGGAGCTGCCTTTGTGGGTGTTGGTTTGTGGTTTTGTCTCATTTTCTGAGAATAGGTAGGCAAGGCGCTTTATGTGCTGTGGAATGAACTGTTTATTGTAAGTCATTTGACAAGGCGAGTGTTTCTATGTCTGTTTACCTCACTGTGTCCGTGGTTGTACTCATTAGAAAAAAAGAATGCATCAATGGATGTGTCCTGTCTAGTAGAAATCTTCCCAGAATTCATCCTGCCCAATTTATGAATGGAGTTCAGATTGCCTTATCAATGGGTAACACCTGCAATCTTCCTAAGTTACAGTTTTCTTCCAGAATTCTGGCCCCTCTCCAGAATAGTCTCATGGTTTTGTCTCTAAGGTATGTACCACCTCCAAGCTCTGTGACATGGCCATGTACTGGATAGCTCAAGTGAATTGTGAGCATCTCAGAAAAATCAGAAATATGTGTGACCACTAAATCTCAGTGGAGAAACCCTGCTTTGGGCCTTTTTTTTTAAATTAATTTTTATTGTAGGTTGTTCAAAACATTACATAGTTCTTGATATATCATATTTCACACTTTGATTCAAGTGGGATATGCACTCCTTTTGCTTACCTATTATTCTGTTGCTATGAATGTCACGAAGTTCTTTGCCTCGGGCCACCAATTTGTGAAGCCTGAAGAAAACAGTTTTCAAATGGAAATGAATGGGCATCACCTAGGGCTCTTTGCTTAATTGCTTTGGAAAGGGGTGTGTCTGAATCAGCCTCTTGGCCCTGTGTGAGGCTGTGGCTTAGATTCTCAGCACCTGATGGATCTAAAGAAAGATCCCATGGATGCATACAGAACCAAAATAGCCAAAAGAGCTGTCATTGTGGATGAAGACTCTCGCCTTCCTTTCAAAGGTTCCTGACATCTATCAAGTGAGAATAGGGATCCTTTGGGTCAAGTGAGTTATTCAAAGCCCTGCAGAGGCTAGCCCATACGTGCTTGGGTGTTCTCATTACTCCAATTCACATAAAGAATCTAAACCCCACAGTCAGTAGGCCTCAAATTGGAGAAGCCAAGCAGTATTAATGGCAGACCTATTTGATCACTCCTCGTTCACAGTCAGGGTTTCCAGGCCACACTGATTTTAGGCAAATCGGGGGAAAGGTAGGTTATTTTGGACATTGTCTTGGTCTGTGTCCCTCATGGAAAACTCCATCCAGAGGTTATGATGAGGGTCTACATGGAAGAAGATAAGGGCCATGTGGGAGAATTTTGTTTTGAATTGTGGTAAGTTGTGTGGCAGTTGGAAGAGATGCCTGGGTTTACCTGGGCTTTAACTCTGGTGTGATTCCCCTTAGAGTCTGAGTTCTGGAACTGACCTCAGAGAAGCATTGTCATCAATTGTGTTTGAATTTTACTAGGCCATGCATGAGAGTTGCCCTTGGAACCTGAGATCTAGGCCCAGAGTGGCTTTCCACAGAGCACTGGGAATCTCAGCCAGGATATCACATGATTTTATTCTGAAAGACTTTGCAGCCACAGTTGAGTCAAAACACGCATGGACCTCACATTGTAGACCTCAATGGGCCTGGCTTCATGTGACCTTTTGGCTACTCTTTGGGAAGCCTTGCCTGTGAGTGTTCTCTAGAGCTTTCATTGAAATGAGCTTCCTCAACATTTAATGGTTCCTGAATGAATTGAAACCCCCAGAGCCTCCAACTTCATCCTTGACAAATGGCTTGATAAATACCATGAAATTTTTGAAATTCCCATGACCAGGTGGCACTGGAGAACTTTTGGATGTCCTGTTGCTGATGATGAGTGTACCAGACAGTGCCTTGATTTACTGGGTTTCATGAAATTTGTGTAGAACAGTGATGCCAGTAAGTTGGATCCTGCTCATTAGTGGGCCTAGAGCAGTGGTGTGAAGGTGTGTGATAAAACATGTGTGGTGGTGACATGTGGATCTGCCATTGGCTTCCCAAAGGCTTGTGACTGACATGGTACAGCCAGCAGACCCTTCTATGCAAAGGTGTTTTTTATATAGAGAGGTTTCAGGGCAATGTTCAGAATCAGGTTGCTATGGAAATGGGGGCAACTTATGTGGAATTGAATCCTGGTTGGTGCATTCTCATGCAGACCGTGACCCTCCACACGGGACAGAACTCTCTCCAGCACTGTGTCCCAGTTTAGCTCCTTGTATTTCATGAAGCAAATACCAAACTCTCAGTGCACCTGTGAGAAACACCACGAAAATTGGAGAATGACCAAATGGCTTCACAGTCCACACGTGGAGACACTTACAACCCAGTGACCATAGTTAAACTACAAAGAGAGTATTCAGCATGGCTGCCTCATGTTCATTGGAAAATTAGAAACAATATCCTCCAGGTCACATTGTTGCACACCCAGATTTGATGGTCTCCCAACAAAGGAAGCTAAAGCTCCTAACAACAACATATATTTTTAAGTGCCCAACCTCAGAGGAAGTTTCTCAAGAAGTCTTTACACCAGCAGAGCTCCATGTTTGAGAAATGTTTACCCTGTCCCTTACTTTTGAAAACTCCTCTACCACCTCGGAGGTTGTGAACTCCTGAGCATTTTTCATTCCTGATATATATTCACAGATTTTCTAACTTTTCTCCTCTAATTGTGTCTTACTCGGAATAAAGGCAATGTCAAGGCAATGTTCTGGATGAGAGTGTGAACATTTTTTTGTAGCACATATTTACATACACATTGCATTCATTTTACAATTTTCCATTCAAAATACTGAATCTCTGACATGAACCCATACCCTACTAGACTCTGACTACTACTCCTAATATGATGGAGAAAAATAACACAAACAGAATAGGAATACAAGCAGTTAGGAGAAATCATAGTGTATAGTTGTACTTGTATTTTGCATGATTAATGGTAGGTGTTATAAATCTAGTCAATATTTAATTTAAATAGTTCTCCATGTGTTTTTAAGGTTAACAAAAATGTGAATTCCTGTCTCCCTTTCTCTGTATCCTATTTAACACATGTACTTTTAAATGCACATATAGAATCATACCTGGTATCACATGTACATTTTTGTGAGGTGGCTGATTTGGCAAATACAATTTGTGAGAAGTGATCACTCCTCTTAAACGCTGTTGGAACTGAAAATTCAACCTATAGGTGAGCTTCCTAGTTGAACAACATTATACATAAATCCATGTTCAATTAAAGAAATATTTTTGCATCTGTGGATGATATATATATCATGATAAATTTCGATTGGCATATATATTGCTAATTTAATGTCTGTGTGTGTGTGTGTATTTTGTGTGTGTGTATGTGTGTGTGTGTGTGTGTGTGTATATATATATATATATATATATATATATATATTTATATATATGTATATATACTCTCCAGAAATATATGTGTCTTATATACACTCTCTAAATTCATTCATGTTCATGTATATGGATTTATAATCAACTTTTCACAAGATTTTTCACAGAAATATTCATCCACCTGAAATACATATTTGTTTCCAGTACTTAAAACTAACTTCAGTTTATTTTGCATACAAATACTATTATTTTTACAGTAACTGACCCAGTTTAACATCAATGCAAGTAGATTCCAGTGGGACATGATGTGTATTTTGAAGGTCATTTTTATTCAGCACTGGTACAATACTATTTCTTCAATTTATGCACATGATAGGATATATATTCCATCCACAAGTTAGCAAACTTATAGGCAGTTGTTTCACTTTCATCACTTCCTGCTTCAGAACACATAAATTCCTCTAGGTTTCTTGACTGGGCTTTTCATGAGACTTCTTTCCAAACACATTATTTTTAATTTCCATGATCACTTTTGAAGCAAAACTCACACACTCTTCATGATAAACCATAATCCTAATATTACCATTAGATGTATTAGTGGTTGAAATGAATGTATGTATATCAATATAAGATTTCCTGTATATTTTCAGATATCAATGGAATCCATTATTTAAATTTGGAACCCATTGTATTATTTATTCACATTATGGTCTATTCATGCATTATCTCTATATTCAGAGTCACAGGATATACCTATTTGTACCCCCAATACTAATTTATACATCTTCAAAATATTGCTCCCAGAAATGGTGGAAGAAATACTCACGTCACCTTATCTACATATACATTTTATCACAGTAATATTCTGGACACAAAAAGCAAAGATGACACTTATTATTTTACCAATGTAAAGGTCAGGCGAGTGTCGGAGGAAGAGACTACCAGAGACTGTCTCATGCAACAGCCAAGGATTTATGGGGGTCCAGCATGCTGGGGTCAGAGCTCCCTTGAATAGAGCACAGAGTCCTGAGAACAGCTTAAGCAGAGCTTATATACTTTCCTTGGAGAGGGCAGATAGGAAAGTTTATTGATGGGTCAGGTCGAGTGGGCGGTTTGCGTCCAAATGGGTGAGGAAGTACATTCTGCAGTTTTGCAGTTGGGTACAGCACTTTCAGGGAACTAGATTAGCAAACAGTTCTCAAGACATCAACAGTGTTTTGTTAAGCATACCGAAAAACTGGAAGTGACAAGTACCTATTTTATTAACCTTTCATTCCCCACTTCTTCTTTTGGTTACTTTTAATCATAAAAATGATCATTGGGGGTGTCACATTTTATGTTTACTAGTGTGGTATATTGTTTTCTGATTACCATAAGTTTAACTTGTCCAATTTGAGCATGGAGAAAGGAAACTACACGGTTGATCAAACAGGGTCCTACAATTACCAATAATATGAGGATTATTAATGGACTGGCCAGGGCTGATGAAAATGTAGTTAATGAGGGGGCTTTGTGAACCAAGACTCAAACCACCTTTTTTTGGGCCTCTCTCTCTTGTTGATGCTCTTCAAGGCATCTTCTTAATTTAATCATAGATTCTTTTACAACTCCAGTATGGTCGGCATAAAAACAACATTCTTCCCTCAATGCAGGACGAAGGCCCCTTCTCTCATGAAGAGGAGGTCCAACCCTCGACTGTTCTGTAAAATAACTTCAGAGAGAGAGGTTATAGATTCGTGTAAAGCTGTGAAGGAGGTTTTTAATATCTTTAAGTTTTGGTCTATTACTGCTTCTAATTGGGTCATTTGTTGTGTCCCATGGACCAGGGCAGTGGTTCCTGTGCCCACCCTGCAGCAACTCCTATTCATAATAGGATGACTAAAGTGAGGGATACAGGTTCCTGGCAGAACCGGGTTGTTTGCCCCCTATTTGATATTTAAATGTACCTGCGTCATGATAGAGCACTCTGGAAAACATCTGCACCATTACATAATTAATCACATCTGTTGACCATTTTATGAAAACATAAACAATGTTTAAGTGTATAGAATTGTACTGCTGTAGAGATGGACAAGGCAAGGTACCTAAGATAGCACAGAAGACAGGGAAACAGTCTTATTTGGTTGCATCCGGATTTAGAGGGCATTGCTTCTCTTGTAATCAATTAATCCCTGAACCCAATGTTTAGGTTGTTTCAGAATTTTGTACCCAGCATGTAAGGGAAGGGGCTCAGAAGTTCACAGTCTGCAGAAGTTCACAAAAAGCAGTTTTTGTTTCTGTTTTTTTTTTTCCTCTGTTCTGGGAAAGTTAACTTCTTAAGGACACCTGGGAGGGGAGAGCTTGTTTCTTCTTTTTTTTTCTTTTCCTCCCTGCCAGCTGTTACCATGGAGCCCAGTTGGTAACTTCTATATCTTAGAAATGTAGCCATCTCTATGAAGCCCCAGCTCTAGGGCAGAGGCCTTCTTCATCTATTTTGTTAAAAACTACTAAGGGGGTGTCTAGCTTAGGAGTGCTGATTTTTCCAGCCAGTGGCCAAGTAGAACAGAGCAACACGAATAGAGGAAGTTTATCTACATTGAACTCTTTTATAGGAACTGTGTTGCTGAAAGGCTTAAAGTCAGCCATGGTGAAGACTTCTGGAGAAGGTCATTTAAGACTTTTCTGTGGGCCTGATACAGAGGGGAAGACAGGAAGGCAGGGGATGAGAGCAGCTCCGTGGATCTGAGGATGAGGAAAAAGAGATATAAAAGAATTATGGGAAAGGGGTTTGGGATTTTCCTGGCAACAAAACTTGAGCAGTAGAACAGGTAGAGCAGAGGGGAAGACGGGAGTGAGTATCCCAAAAAGCCTGTGAGGGACTTTAAATTCTTAGTAACCTGTTTTCAGTGATGACAAAGCAACTTTAAAGGCCATTTTAATTACATCTTTGATAGGCGTCTGAGGGCACTCCTTAGCTGGTTTGAGCTTTGGGTTAGCTGGTAAGAGGACCTGGTGGGACCCGGTGTGGGCACTGACAGGAGGAGAGAGGAGTGAGTGGGTGGAAGGGTACCTCAGTACCTGCAAGCTCAGCAAGGGGCAATGGTCTGAGAACCGACGGAATTTTGGGTTTTTGATCTAGTAACTGGAGCTGAGAAATCAGGTTGCTGATGTGGGAGTGACAGCAGAGAGTCTGGGGCAGAAGGCTGCGGGTGAGTATCTATTGGAGAAGCATAGTTCAGGATTTGAGCATAGGAGGGAAAAGGCCTACACGTAGGGGAATTTCCTTCCACACTTTTGAGCACTTGTCGAAGTTGAAAAGGTCACGCAAAATTTGAGGATCTAGAGACCCTTCTGGTGGCCATCGGTTTTTGTTATCTAACTGGTAATATGGCCAATGCTGTGTACTGAATTTGATGAGGAGTTTTGCTTCCACCAGGTAGCCCCTGTATCCTCACATCCCCATTATTTACAGAAGAAGTTGGCTTTTCCCCCACACAGTCGTGGCTGTTTTTGGCTTTGGTAGTCCACCAGGCAAACATAGTAATCTAGGCTAGCCAACCTGCTTCTGGCTCGCGTGTCCCTACATCCATAATGTTTGTTTCCATTATCTATTGTATGGAAAGTATTTAATGGAATTTTGGGGATCCTCTTCATCAGGGATTTCCCAATAGGAAAGACGTATAGCCAGCTGACAAATTTCTTGGTGGAGAGATGGCCACCAGGTCCCTAAGTGGGCTGTATGTGCGATAGACCATACTTCTTGTCTAGTAGGATTTGTGATCAGCCATCGCTGCTGAACGGGTTGATGAGGGTTAGGACTACTGGTGACCAATTGGAGAGTCTATAGTCTTATTCACATGGCGAATATACAATTTGAAAATGTTACCAGTCTTTTTCATTTTTCAGCCAGATTCTGGACAGGGCACAGGCTTGAGATGAGAATTAGGAACCAGGAAGTGATTCCGTCTAACTTTAGCACTGTAGGTGTTATAAGTAGCACCTGGTATGGTCCTGTCCAGCTGGGTTCCAGGGATGACACCTGATGTTGTCTTATGTAGACAAAGTCTCTTACTTGATATAGATGTGGAGTACCCTCTTCAGCAGGTTGGTAGGCAGTGGCCAGCTGTTTCCACAGGTATTGCTGAGTTCCTTCCAGAACTTTAAGTCTGTCAAGCAAGGTGGTGTGGAAGGGATCATTAGATCTTTGAGTTAGCGTTAGGTCCCTTACTGGAGATGGGGCCCCATAGAGAATTTCATAGGGGGTGAGGTTACACAAAGAAACAGAGGGAGTATTTCTTGCATGAAATAGTGCATAAGGCAGGAGCATAGTCCAATCTTTTATGCTACTCTTTAAGCTTAATTCCGTTTAGGTCTCTTTAATGGTTCTATTTAATTTTTTTACCTGTCCTGAACTCTGGGGTCTATAAGCACAATGTAACTTCCAATTAATCCCCAGGGTCCTGGCTAACCCCTGAGTTACCTGGGCCATGAACGCTGGTCCATTATCAGACCCTATTACCTTAGGCAGGCCGTACCTTGGAAAAATATCTTTCAGGATCTTCTTGACCACCATTTGCGCCTTTTTTTTTGGGGGGGGGGGAGGCTTCAATCCATCCTGAAATATATCTACAAAGAGTAGGAGATATTTAAGTCCATACCATGCTTGCTTAATTTCAGTAAAGTCCACTTCCCAGAATTGTCCTGGTCTGGTTCCTCGTAGGTGCTTTCCTGCAGGAAAGTTGGAAGGGTAAGCATTAACCTATTGACAGACCCGACAGGCTTTTTTTTACCTGTTCAGTTATTTCCTTTCACTGTGAGTTGGTTAGTGGAAAACTCTGTTCTTGATCCTTCAGGAATGCCTGCAATTTCTTTGAACCAAGGTGAGTGAACTGATGTACATTTTTAACGTAGTGTAGGGCTTTCTGAAATTTCAGGCTTTGCTCAGTGAAGTTGAGGAGTACAGTGTCAGTGTCCTTAGATATTATCAAAAGCTTGCTGGATCTCAGGGGTCCATTAGAATTTGGCATCTCCTTTAACAGCGGGTGTAAATGAGAAGTTAAGGACCCAAACACAGGAATCCTTAACCTGCAAAACCCAGCAGTCCCAAGAAACTCTCTGTGTTGTCTGCTGTTAGATGGGGGTGGTTTCTGCACAACCGTTTGATTTCTGGGCTCAGTGAGCCATCGTTTACTGCCCCTAAAGGAATAGCCCAGGAAATTACTTCTTGCTGGCAAATTTGGGCCTTTTAGGAAGAAGCTCTATACCCGAGTTGAGGAAGCTCACATAATACTGCTTGGGTCCCAGATTCACAGATATCCTTGGTGTTGGGTGCCAGTAGCAGGTCATCCACGTATTGAAGCAGGGTGACTTCGGGGTGCGTAGTTCTGAAGCTGTTGAGATCTCTTTGGAGGGCTTCATCAAAGAGAGTGGGGGAGTTTTTCAACCATTTTGGGGAGTCTAGTCCAAGTTAGTTGACCACACGTTCCAGTTTCTGGGTCTACCCACTAGCAAGCAAACAGCAACTGACTATATTTATGCAGAGGCAAGCAAAAGAAAGCATCTTTTAAGTCCAGAACAGTATACCATTTCCTCTCAGGGTTCAGAGTGATATGCAGATTGTACGGATTAGGTACACCGGGGTGAATGTCCTACACTCTGTTGTAGGTCTCTCTTATGTCTTTAATGGGGGATAGTCCCCGGCTCCTGGCTTTTTATACTGGTAGCGGGGGAGTGTTTTAGGATGATTGACAAGGCCTTAGGACCCTAAGGCCAGATATTTCTGAATATGGGGCCTTATCCCATCTTTAGCTTTTTTGCTCAGAGGATATTTTTTGACATTGATTGGGGAGGCTGAGGTTTTGAACTCCACTGTTTTTGGAGGTTTTTTCATGGCTAGTCCTAACCCAGCAGTTTTTTTCCAGGCATCTGGGTAATCTGTTATCCATTTCTGGGGTAGCTTGCCTGTTTGATCAGTCTTGGGGGGTGTGAAGAGTTGCTGTTCATCTTCTACTGACATATTTAAAGCCGTGAATATAGGAGTTTATACTAAAGGATTTAGAAATATCATTTTGGGGCCTTCATGGTTAAAAGTCATTTTGGCCCGGAGCTTGGTGAGCAGATCTCTGCCCATCAATGGGGCCAGGCATTCTGGGATTATTAGGAAGGAGTGATGGATTTTTCCTTTCCTCATGTCCATGGTTTTCTTAGTTGTCTAATTCCCATATTTACTGGTGTTAGCACTTTGAACTAGAGAGCTTTTATTTGATAGAGGGCCCAGTGGGGCCTTAAGGACTAAGTATACTGCCCCTGTATCCACTTCAAAGTTTACTGGGGTCCCCTCCACATCAAAAGTTACCCTGGGTTTATTGGGAGTCTAGCAATCTGGGGCTCAGTGCTCACTTGAATAGAGCAGAGAGCAATGAGAACAGCTTAAGCAGAGCTTATATACTTTCCTTGAAGAGGGCAGGGAGGGAAGCTTATTGATGGGTCAGGGCGAGTGGGCGGTTTGCGTGCAAACAGGTGAGGGTGTACATTCTCTGTTTGGCAGTCGGGGACAGCACATTCTGGGGAAAAAATTAGCAAACAGTCCTCAAGGTTTCAACAGTGTTTTGTTAAGCATACAGAAAAACAGGAAGTGACAAGTACCTATCTTATTAACCTTTCACCAAATCCTAAATGGAAAGTGAGCATGGATTTCTAAAAACATCCATTTCCAGGTTGCTTAATGCTCGCAAATCAATCCTATTGGTGACTACATATTTGTTGCTTTCTAAGATTATATATTCAACCTCAACCCTGTTGAAAATGACTAATACTAACCCTCACTTTATGCTTTTCCTGATTTCCTAATGTCTCCATTGATATCTGCTTTCATACATATTTTCCTGAGTTCATCATTGTGACTGACTCTTTACATGTGCTGAAATTTACATTCACTCTCTATCCGAAACCCTATTGCTACAGAACTTTTGTTCGAAATCCTATACTCACTCTTTTTTCTATACCTACCAACTATCTTCCTAATCCTACCGACTATCCCTTTTTGACTGGAAATTCTCTTTGACAATCAATCATCCAAGGTACAAGGTCCTATGCCATTGTATATCAAATCATCTGAGACATCTGTGCAGAATATAATTCAAAGCTAAGTATCCCAATCAACAGCCCAATGCCCTTCTTGGATTCAAACCTTATCTAGATTTCTGTTTTCATACTTATATTTCACCTATATATTCTCGTAAATATCGCGAGTTCCCAATACCATTGTTCATTCCTCAGTATGATTTCTAACCTAAATCAAACCTGTTATTACTCTAACCTTACACTGTACCCTCAAACTAACTGTACAGAAGAGGCGGGAGAGAGTTTGTCTTACAATACAGTAATGTAGGGGCTCTTCCACCTGCTGAGAACATCAAAGGTACAAGCAGAAATGATACCCTGGAGAAGTTGCAGGCAGCTATGAAGGACCTAATAGAGCAAAAGTCATCTTCCATGACAAACAACCTGGTCAGTATTAAGGGATGTGTCTGAATCAGCCTCTCCTTTCTTAATGTAGAGAAGATTGATCAAACCATGCCTGTGTGGAGAGCTGTTCCCAGGTGCCTATGGTTGATATACCATTCTAACTTGTGAAAGTGTCACAGGAAGTAGTGGCAGCCTCCATCTCATGGGAACCTTGGATGAATCTGGTAGGACAAAGTGGTTGCCAAGGCAGTGACCTCATTCAGTTCCTGAAGGAAGTGACCTCACCTCACTTTCCTGGTGATGGAAATCTCTGAATTTGGGATCCAGGAAGCCAGGCACCGAGAGCCAGTCCAAGTCCCAATCCCAGTGGTCTCACTTGTTTGGATTTACCAAGGACAGAGTCAGTCTTCCTTGGTACCTACTGATATGAGGATTGCCAAATGCCTGAAGAGCTCTGAAGAGGGGCCTTTACTGAGAAAGCAGGTAGTGGTTCACCGCTGGCTGTTGACAACTTCACAGAGTTGGCCAAGGAGACCAGATCTGAGACAGTACAGGCCATTTTAGGGGAACATAGTATGGCCCACTATTCAGAGGACACTCCGGATAGTCACAGACCTACTTGAGTTAAGGAGGTGCCTTTGTGGGTGTGGGTGTGAGTTTGTGGTTTTGTCTCATGTTCTGAGAATAGGTAGAAAAGGCTGTTGCTTTGATTGGAGTGGACTGTTTCTAGAAAGTCGTTTGACTAGGCGAGTGCTTCTATGTCTGTGTATCCCACTCTGTCCATGGTTGTAGACATTCGAAAAGAGAATGTATCAATGTATGTGTCCTGTCTAGTGGAAAACTTTCCAGCATTCATCAGGCCTAGTTGATGAATGGACTGTGGCTTTCCTTATGGATGGGCAACACCTACTAACTTCCTAAGTTCCTGTTTTCTTCCTGAATTCTGGCCACTCTCCAGAATAGCCTCATAGTTTTGTGTCCAAGATACATACCACCCCCAAGCTCTGTGACATGGCCATGTACTTGATAGCTATAGGAAATGGGAACATCTTAGAAAACTCAGACATCATTGTGACCAGTAAACGCTCAGTGAAGAACCCATATTTTGGTTCATTTGCTTACCTATTGTTCTGTTGCCCTGAATGTCAGGAAGGTCTTTGCCTCAGGCCACCCCTTTGTGAAGCCTGAATAAAACAGTTTTAAAATGGAAATAAATGGGAATAACTTGTGGTTCTTTGCTTTGGAAAGGGATGTGTTTCAATCAGCCTCCTAGTCCTGTATGAGGTTGTGGCTTAAATTTTCAGCACATGATGGATCTAAAGATAGATACCATGTGTGCAATCAAAACCATAATGGCAAAAATTCAGTAATTGTGGATGAGTCTCTTGCCTTCCTCTGTTAGGTACCTGACCTCTATCAAGTGAGACAGAGATCCTTTTGGTCAAATGAGTTTTTCAAAGTCCTGCAGAGGTGCTTGTGTTTTCTCGTGACTCCAAATCACATAAAAAAATCTATACCTGAGAGTCAATAGTGCTCAAATTGGAGAAGCAGAGCAGTATTAACGGCAGGCCTATTTGATCACTTCTGGTTCACAGGAAGGGTGTCCAGGCCACCCTGACTTTAGGCAAATGAGGGGCAAGGGAGAATATTTTGGACACTGTCTTGGGATGCGTCCCGCATGGAAACCTCCAGCCAGAGTTTATGATGAGTGTCTATATTTAACAAGATGAGGGCCATGTGGGAGTGTTTTGGTTTTAATTGTGGTCATTCGTGTGGCGGTTGGAAGAGATGACTGGATCCAAATGGGCTTGAACTATGGTGTCATTCCCCTTAGAGACTGAGTTCTGGAACTTACCTCAGAGAAATATTGCCATGAATTGTGTTGGGATTTAGGAGGCCACGCATGAGAGTCACCCTTGGAAACTGAGATCTAGGCCCAGTGTCGCTTTCCACAGAGCACTGGGAATCTCAGGAGGATATCACACAATTTTATTCTGAAAAACTTGTCAGACATATTTGATAGTCAAAACACACATGGACCTCCATTGTAGACCTCAATGGGCCTTGCTTCATGTGAACTTTTGGCCACTCTTTGGGAAGCCTTGCCTGTGACAGTTCTCCAGAGCTTTCATTGAAATGAGCTTCCTCACCATTAAATAATTTCTGAATGAATTGAAACCCACAGTGTCTCCAACTTCATCCTTGAAAATTGGCTAGATAAATACCATGAAATTTTTGAAATTTCCTTGACCAGGTGGCACTGGAGAACATTTGGATGTCCAGTTGCTGATCATGAGTGTACCAGACAGTGTGTTGATTGACTGGTTTTCATGAAAATGGTGTAGAAAAGAGATGCCAGTCATTTGAAGCCTGTTGAGTAATGGGCCCAGAGCGGGGGTGAGCAAGTGTGTGATAAAACATCTGTGGTGGGGTCATGTGGATCTGCCATTGGCTTCCAAATGGCTTGAGACTGACATGGTGCAGCCAGCAGATCCTGTATGTAAAGACATCTGGTTATATAGAGAGGTTTCAGGGCAATGTTCAAAATCAGGTTTCTATGGTCAAAGGAGCAACCTATGTGGTATACAAGCCCTGTTGATGCATTCTCCTGCAGACCCTGACCCACCACACGTGAAAGAACTTCCTCCAGCCCTTTGTCCCAGTTGAACTCCTTGTATTTCATGAAGCAAATACCAAACTCCGAGTGCAGTATCAAGAAACGTTTTGAAAAGTGGAGGATGACCTAATGGCTTAGCAGTCTACATGGGGAGACACTTAGACCCAGTGGCCATAGTTTACCTACAAAGAGAGAAATCAACACTGCTGCTTCATGTTCATTGGAGAATTATAAACCATGTCCTCCAGGTCACAGATGTGCAGACCAAGCTTTGATTGTCTCACTAGAAAGGAAGCTAAAGCTCCTGACAACAACATATATTTCAAGTGCCCAACCTAGAGGCAGTTTCTCCAGAAGTCTTTAGGCTGGTAAATCTCCATGTTTGTGGAGATTTTACACTTTCCCTTACTTTTGTAAACTCCTCTACCAACTCCAAGGTTGTGAACTCCTGAACATTTTTCATTTCAGATATGCATTCAAAGATTGTCTAACTCTTCTCCTCTAAATGTGTCTTACTTGGGGTGAAGGTAATGTCAAGGCATTGTTCTGAATGAGAGTGGGAAAATTTTTGTGTAGCACACATTTGCATACACATTGATTCATTTTACAATTTTCCATTTGAAATACTGAATTCTTGACACTATCTCATACCCTACTAGACTCTGACTACTAATCCTAATATGATGGAGAAAAATACCCAAACAGAATGAAAATACAAGCAGTTTACAGCAGGCATGGTGTATTGTTGGACTTCCTTTTTGCATGATAGAGGGTAGGTATTCTAAATCTACTCAATTTTTAATTGAAATAGTCCTCCATGTGTTTTTAATGTTAACACATATGTAAATTCCTGTCTTCCTTTCTATGTAGCCTACTCAGCACATGTATTTTTATATGCAAATATAGAATCCTACGTGGTCTCACACGTACATTTTTTTGAGTTGGCTGACTGGGCAGAAACAAGTTGTGAGAAGAGATCTCGTAAACGCTGGTGGAACTGAAAATTAAAACTATGGGTGAGCTTCCCAGTAGAACAATTTATACATAAATCCATGTTCAGTAAAATAAATATATTTTCATCTGTGGATGATATATATTACTGATAAATTACGTTTGGCATATATATTGATACTTTTTAATGTATTTTTGTGTTTTTCTGTATATATATATATATATATATATATATATATATATATATATATATATATATATATATATATACACACACACACACTCTCCAGATTTTATAAAATATGAAATATATGTCTCTTATATACACTCCATCAATTCATTCATGTTCATGTATGTGGATTTATAATCAACTTTTCACAAGATTATTCTCAGAAATATTCATCTACCTGAAATACATATTTGTTTCCCAGTATGAGAACTAACTTCAATCAATGGTGCTTACAAATCCTAATATTTTTACAGTAACAGATCCAGTTTAACATCAATGCAAGTAGATTCCTATGGGACTTAATGTCTATTTTGACCTTTATTTTAATTCAACACTGGTACATTAGTATTTCTTCAGTTTTTGCACATAATAGGACATATATTTCATCCACAAGTTAGCAAATTAATAAGAATTTGTTTCACTTCCTGCTTCAGAACACATGAATTCTTCCATGTTACTTGACTGGTCTTTTCATGAGACTTCTTTCCAAACACATTATTTTCGATTTCCATAATCAATTTTGAAGCTAAACTCACACACTCTTCATGATAAACTATAACATTAATATTACCATTAGATGTAAAACTGGTTGGAATGAATGTATGCATATCAATATAAAATTTCCTGTATATTTTCACATTTCAATTCAATCCATTATTTAAAGTTGGAACCAGTTATGTTATTTATTCACTGTATGGTCTATTAATGCATTATCTCTATATTCATAAACACAGTGTACACCTATTTGTCCCCCCATTACTAATTTGTACCTCTTCAAAATATTGCTCCCAGAAATGGTGGAAGAAATACTGATGTCACCTTATCTATATATACATTTTATCACAGTAATATTCTGGACACAAAAAGCAAAGGTCAAACTCATGATTGTATCAAAGCCTAAATGGAAAGTGAGCATGGATTACCAAAAACAACCATGTCCTGGTTACCTAATGCTCTCAAATGTCAATCCTATTGATGACTACATATTTGTTTCTTTCTAAGATTATATATTCAACCTCAAGCCTGTTGGAAATGTCTAATTCTATCACTCACTTTACACTTTGCCTGATTTCCTAATATCTCTATTGATATCTGCTTTCCTACATATTTTCCCTAGTTCATCATTGTGACTCATACTTCACATATGCTGACATTTACATTCACTCTCTACCCGAAACTCTATTGCTAAAGAACTTTTGGTCCAAATCCTATACTCACTCTTCTTTATAAACCTACTGACTATCTTACTAATCCTACTGACTATCACTTTTTAACTCGATGTTCTCTTCAACAATCAATCATTCAAGGTAAAAGGTCCTATGCCATTTTATATCAATTCATCTGAGACACATGTGCAGAACATAATTCAAACCTAAGTATCCCACTCAAGGGCCCAATGCCCTTCTGGCTTCATATCTTACCTACATTTCTGTTTTCATACTTATATTTCACCTATATATTCTTGTAAATATCACAGGTTCCCAATACCATTATTCATCCGGCAGAGAGATTCCTAACCCAAATCGAACATGTTATTAACCCTAAATATACACTGTTACCTCAATCTAACTTTACAGAAGAGGAGGGACAGAGTTTCTCTTTAAATACCGGAATGTAGGGAATCTTCCACCTGCTGAGAACATCAAAGGTCCATGTAGAAATAATCCCTGGAGAAGATGTAGGCAGCTGTGAAGTTCCCGAGAGAGCAAAAGTCATCTTCCATGGCAAACAACCTGGTGAGGATGAAGGGATGTGTCTGTATCAGCCTCTATCAACTTAATGTAGAGAAGATAGACCAAACCAGGCCTGTGTGAAGAGGTGTTCCCAGGTGCCTATGGTTGATATACCATTCTAACTTTTGAAAGTGTTACAGAAAGTAGGAACAGCCTCCATCTCATGGGCCCTTAGAAGTAACTATTTGGACAAAGTTGTTGCCAAAGCAGTGACCTCATTCAGTTTCTGAAGGAAGTGACCTCACCTCACTTCCTTTCTGATGGAACTCTCTGAACTTGGGATCCAGGAAGAATGGCACCCAGAGCCAGTCGCAGTCCCAGGCCCAGTGGTCTCACTTGCTTCAATTTACCAAGGACAGAGTCAGTCTTTCTTAGTGCCTACAGATGTGAGGATGTTCAAATGCCAGAAAAGCTCTGAAGAGGGGCCTTTCCTGAGAAAGCAGGTAGTGGCTCACCCATGGCTAATGACAACTTCACAGAATTGGCCAAGGAGACCAGATTTGAGACACGACAGGCCATTTGGGGGGAATATAGTATGGCCCACCATTCAGAGGACACTCTGGGTAATCACAGAACTACTTGGAGCAAAGGTGGTGCCTTTGTGGGTGTGGGTGTATGTTCATGGTCTTGTCTCATGTTCTGAGAATAGGTAGGAAAGACTGTTTGTTTGGATTGGCGTGGACTGTTTCTAGTTAGTCGTTTTGCAATGCGAGTGCTTCTATGTCTGTGTATCCCACTGTGTCCGTGGTTGTAGACATTAGAAATAAGAATGCATCAAAGGATGTGTCCTGTCTAGTAGAAAGCTTCCCAGCATTCATCTTGCCCAATTTATAAATGGACTGTGGCTTTTGTTATCAAAGGGCAACACCTGATATCTTCATAAGTTTCTGTTTTCTTTCTGAATTCTGGACACTCTGCAGAATAGCTTCATGGTTTTGTGTCCAAGATATTTACCACCTAAAAGCTCTGTTATATGGCCATGTAGTGGGTAGCTAGTGTGACCAGGAAAGTCTCAGTGGAGAAACCCTGATTTGGGCTTTTTGCTTACCTATTGTTCTGTTGCCCTGAATATCAGGAAGGTATTTACCACAGGCCAATTCTTTGTGAAGCCTGAAGAAAAAAGTTTTCAAATGGAAATGAATGGACATCACCTGTAGCTCTTTGCTTAATTGCTTTGGAAATGGATTTGTCTGAAACAGCCTCTTGGCCCTGTGTGAGGCTGTGGTTAGATTCTCAGCACCTGATGGATCCCATGTGTTCATCCAAAACCAAAATGATCAAAAGAGCAGTCATTGCGGATGAAGTCTCTTGCCTTCCTCTGTAAGGTTCCTGACCTCCATCAAGTGAGAAGAGGGATTCTTTGGGTCAAATGCATTCTTTAAAGCCAAGGAGAGGCAAGCCCAAAGGTGCTTGCATTTTCTCATGCTTCCAATTCACATAAAGAATCTAAACCCCACAGTCAGTCGTCCTCAAATTGGAGAAGCAGAGCAGTATTAACGGCACACTATTTGATCACTCCAGGTTCACAGGAAGGTGTTCAGGCCACCCCGACTTTAGGCAAATGAGGGGCAAGGGAGCTAACTTTGGACACTATCTTGTTCTGCATCCCTCATGGAAACCTCCAGCCAGAGTTTATAATGAGTATCTATATGGAAGAAGATGAGGGCCTTGTGGGAGTGTTTGGGTTTTAATTTTGGAAGTTTGTGTGGCGGTTGAAAAAGATGACTGGCTCCACCTGGTCTTGAACTCTGGTGTGATTCCCTTTAGAGACTGAGTTCTGGAACTGACCTCAGAGAATTATTGCCATGAGTTGTGTTGGGATTTTAGGAGGCCATGAATGACAGTCGCCCTTTGAAACTGAGATCTGTGCCCAGAAAGGCTTTCCACAAGGCACGAGGAATCTCAGCCAGAATATCACATGATTTTATTCTGAAAGACTTGGCAGCCATAGTTGAGAGGCAAAACACACATGATCTCACATTGCAGACCTCAATGGGCCTGGCTTCATGTGACCTTTTGGCGACCCTTTGGGAAGCCTTGCCTGTGAGTGTTCTCCAGAGCTTTCATTGAAATGAGCTTCCTCAACATTTAAAGGTTCCTGAGTGAATTGAAAATCATAGTGCCTCCAACTTCATCCTTGAAAAATGGCTAGAGAAATACCATGGAATTTTTGAAATTTTCATGACCAGGTGGCACTGGAGAACTTTTTGATGTCCAGTTGCTGATCATGAGTATACCAGACAGTGCCTTGATTGACTGCGTTTCTTAAAAATGGTGTAGAACAGAGATGCCAGTAAGTTGGAGCATGCTGAGTAGTGGGCCTAGAACAGTGGTGGGCAGGTGTGTGATAAAACATCTGTGTTGGGGCCATGTAGATCTGCCATTGGCTTCCAAATGGCTTGTAACTGACATGGTGCAGCAAGCAGACCCTTATATGTAAAGGCATCTTGTTATATGGAGAGGTTTCAGGGCAATGTTCAGAATCAGGATGCTATGGTCAAGGGGTCAAACTATGTGAAATAGAAGCCTGACTGGTGCATTCTCCTGCAGACCCTGAGGCACCACATGTGACAGAACTCCCTCCAGCACTCTGACCAAGTTGAACTCCTTGTATTGTGAAGCAAATAACAAACTCCCAGTGCTCTACTAAGAAAAGTAGAGCATGATCAATTAGCTTCACAGTCCACACAGATTGACCCTTAGACTCCAGTTGCCACAGTTTACCTACAAAGTGAGAATTCAGCACTGCTGCCTCATGTTCATTGGAAAATAAGATACCATGTCCCCCAGGTCACATAGATGCAGACCAGTTTTGATGCTCTCACTATAGAGGAAGCTAAAGCTTCGGACCACAACATACATTTTAAGTGCCCAAACTCAGAGGCAGTTTCTCAATATGTTTTTAGGCCTGCAGAGCTCCATGTTTGTGGAGTGTTTACCCTGTCCCTTACTTTTGGAAACTCCTCTACCACCTCCAAGCTTGTGAACACCGAGAATATTCCATTCCAGATATGTATTCACAGATTTTCTAACTCTTCTCCTCTAATTGTGTCTTATTAGGGGAGAAGGTAATGTCAAGGCATTGTTCTGAATGAGAGTGGGAAGATTTTTGTATCACACATATTTACAAACACAATGGGTTTATTTTCCTATTTTCTATTCGAAATACTGAATCTCTGACACTAATCCATAACCTACTAGACTCTGACTACTAATCCTAATATGATGGAGAATAGTAACCCTAACAGAATGGAAATACAAACAGTTCAGAGAAGGCATGGTGTATACTTGGACTTCCCTTTTGCATTATATGGGGTTGGAGTTATAAATATAGTCAATGTTTATTGAAATATTTCTCCATGTGTTTTTAACGTTAACAAATATGTGAATTCCTCTCCCCTTTCTCTGTCACCTATTCAGCACATGTATTTTTATATGCTCATATAGAATACTACCTGGTATCACACAGACTTTCTTCTGAGGTGGCTGACTTGGCAGATACAAATTGTGAGAAGAGATCACTCCTCCTAAACCCTTTTGGAACTGAAATTTCAACCTATGGGTGAGCCTCCTAGTTGAACAACATTATACATAAATCCATTTTCAGTAAAATGTATTTTTTTGGATATGTGAAGGATATATATTTCATTTTGAATTTCGATTGGCATATATATTGCTACTTTTTAATGTCTGTGAGTGTGTTTCTGTGTGTATATATATATATATATCACTCTCCAGATTTTTCAAAATATGAAATATATGTGTCTTATTATACACTCCCTAAAATCATTCATATTCACGTATGTGGATTTATAATCAACTTTTCACAAGATTATTCTCAGAAATTCAGATTATTCATTCACCTGAAATACATATTTGTTTCCTAATACTGAAAACTAACTTCAGTAAATGCTGCATACAAAGCATAATATTTCATCATTGCCTGATGGCCACGAATAGAGTGCATCACACCCAGTGTAACGCGCCACTGCACAGGTGAATAACGAGATAGAACCACAAAAAACTATCTTGTTAAGAACTTACAGCAAAATGGGGGTGCACCAAAACCTATAAGAAAGATTTTTAGCACTGAGATCTGGTAATTGGGTCTGAAAAACAAGCCAAATGTGCAACCGGAGATCCGGTCTGACTGATCCTCAAAACAATAGAGTGTCTGGGTTCCAATAGACACCCTCCACACCCAAAAAATGACAGGCCCAGAATACAGATTGAACTGCAGAGAAGCATCACTCAGGGGAAATCTAGTCTAGCAGGAGAAACCAGGACTAGCAGGAGAAACCAGGGGACTAGAGGCCAGGCTCTTGTGACTGGGAAGCTGGAGAACACAGAAGCGCAGGTGACAGTCCATCTGCTGTCCGCGTGACTGGGCGTCTGGAGAACACCGGCGCGCAGGAGACCGACTGCGCCACTGGGTGGCTAGTGATTGCCCACCCGCCAGTGACCTAGAGCTGAAACCAACTGGAGACAGTCCAGTTCCATCCCCGTATTCGAACATTTCGGCAAGGAGCCTGGGCCCGCCAAAGCAGAGGGGTGACGTCACTGGAGCTCGGCCTTCGGAATTCCCTACAAGTGGAATCCACTTTAGCAGGCATAGTCTACCAACACAAAGGAGAGACAACAGAGATACACAACACCAAAACAAATCTATAGAATAAAACAGAAACACAGCAATCAAATAGAGCTGGAAAGTAACATGAGCATCATGAAAAAACAAGGGAAAGAAAGGAGTACAAACAATGCAGGACAACTTAATTCTACAGGAGGACCTAGAAGCATCAGAAACAGGGATAGGGAAAGAACTTAAGGCATTCCTAACTCAGATGGAAAGGAATATTAGAGAAGACATGAGGCAGCAAGTCCAAGCAATAAAAGTATATTTTGAAAATGAATTAAACAAACAAACTCAAATGGCAAACAACGAGCTTTACCAGGAGATAGAGATCTTAAAAGAAATCAAACAGTAATACTAGAAATGCAGGAAAGTATTAACCAAATTAAAAACTCAAACGAGAATATTACAAATAGACTAGATCAAGCAGAAGTCAGAATATCAGATAATGAAGACAAAGTTTATCAACTTGAAAAGAATATAATCAACACAGAAAAGAGGCTTAAATCCCACTAGCAATCTATTCAAGAGATATTGGATGTCATAAAAAATGAGAGTCATTGGGATAGAAGAAGGCATAGAGATTCAAACCAAAGGAATGGAGAACATATTAAATAAAATAATTCTAGAAAACATCCCAGAGATGAAAGATGGATCGGATTGTCAAATCCTGGAAGCCTACAGGACCCCAAACATTCAAAATCATAATAGACAAACTCCAAGACATATAATTATGAAGATAGCCAACATACAGAACAAGGAGAGAATATTAAACACTATAAGAGAAAGGAGGCAGATTACATTCAGGGGAAAACCAATTAGGTTAATGACTGATTTTTCATCACAGACTTTGAAAGCGAGAAGATCCTTGAACAATGTATTTCAAATGCTGAAAAATAATGGATTCCAACCAAGAATACTGTATCCAGCAAAATTAAGGTTCAGATTTGAAAACGAAATTAAAGTCTTTCACAATAAACAAAAGCTAAAAGAATTCGCAGCCAGAAAACCAGCACTGCAAAGCATTTTGAGCAAAATACTACAAGAAGAGGAATTGATAAATAGTGCCGAAAACTAACAGCAGGAGGTATCTCAGTAAAGGGGGAGGAAAATAACCAAAAAAGTAAAAACTAGCCAAACTAAAACATAATAAATAAATAAACATGATTGGAAGAACAAATCATATTTCAATTCTAACCTTAAATGTTAATGGATTATATTCACCAATCAAGAGAATGGGCTAGTAACCTGGATCAAAAAAAATAAATCCAACAATATGCTGCCTTAAGGAGACTCATATGATAGGAAAAGACATACACAGGGTGAAGGTAAAAGGTTGGGAAAAATCATACCACTCACATGGCCCTCAGAAGCAAGAAGGAGTGGCCATACTCATGTGGAATAAAATCAACTTCAAACCTAAGTTAATCAAAAGGGATAAAGAAGGACACTATATTCTGTTAAAAGAAACCATCCACCAACAAGACATAACAATTATGAATTTGTATGCACCAAGCAATGGAGCTGCAATGTTCATAAAACAAACTCTCCTCAAGTTCAATAGCCAAATAGACTACAACACAATAATTATGGGTGACTTCAAGACACCACTCTCGGCATTAGACAGATTCTCTAGACAAGAACTGAATAAAGAAACTATCAAACTCAACAGCACAATTTGTAACCTAGACTTGAACGACATATATAGAATATATCAGCCATCATCAAGTGGATACACGTTCTTCTCAGTTTCACATGGATCCTACTCAAAGATAGACCATATATTATGCCATAGGGCAATTCTTAGTAAATATAAAAGCATGGAGATTATACCATGCACTATATCTGATAATAATGGAATGAAACTGGAAATCAATGATGAAAGAAGGAAGGAAAAATCCTACATCACATGGAAAATGAACAACATGCTACTGAATGATCACTGGGTTACAGAAGACATAATGGAGGAGATAAAAAAAAATTCTTAGAGACAAATGACAATACAGACACAACATACCAGAATCGATGGGACACAATGAAAGCAGTTTAAGAGGGAAGTTCATTTCTTGGAGTTCTTTCCTCAAAAAAAGAAAAAAATCAACAAATAAATGAACTCACACTACACCTCAAAAACCTAGAAAAGGAAGAGCAAAACAACAGCAAATGTAGTAGAAGACAAGAAATAATTAAATTTAGAGCAGAAATCAACAAAATTGAAACAAAAAAAATTTAAAAATTTGATAAAACTAAAAGTTGGTTCTTTGAAAAAATAAATAAGATTGACAGGCCCACAGCCATGCTAATGAAGAGAAGAAGAGAGAGAACTCAAATTACTAACATACGGGATGAAACAGGCAATATCACAACAGACACTACAGAAATACAGAAGAAAATTAGAAAGTATTTTGAAACACTATATTCCAATAAAATAGAAGATAGTGAAGATATAGATGAATTTTTTAAGTCATAAGATCTGCCCAGATTGAGTCAGGAAGACACACGCAATTTAAACAGACCAATAACAATGGAAGAAATGAAAGAAGCCATCAAAAACTACCAACCAAAAGAAGCCATGGACCGGATGGGTATACAGCGGAGTTCTACAAAACCTTTAAAGAAGAATTAATACCAATATTTTTCAAGCTATTTCAAGAAAAACAAAAAGAAGGAGCTTTTCCAAATTTATTCTATGAGGATAAATCACCCTGATCCCGAAACCAGACAAAGACACTTCAAAGAAAGAAAACTACAGACCAATATCTCTAATGAACTTCAATGCAAAACTTGTCAATAAAATCCTGGCGAATCGAATACAAAAGCATATCAAAAAAATTGTGCACCATGATCAAGTAAGATTCATCCCTGGGATGCAAGGCTTGTTCAATATACGGAAATCAATAAATGCCATTCACCACATCAATAGACATAAAGACAAGAACCATATGATCATCTCAATAGATGCAGAAAAAACATTTGACAAAGTTCAGCATCACTTTATGTTCAAAACACTAGAAAAACTAGGGATAACAGGAACTTACCTCAACATTGTAAAAGCTATATATGCTAAACCTCAGGCTAGCATCATCCTAAATGTGGAAAAACTGAAGGCATTCCCTCTAAAATCTGGAACAAAACAGGGATGCCCTCTATCACCACTTCTATTCAATTTAGTTCTTGAAATACTAGCCAGAACAATTAGACAGACAAAAAAAATTAAAGGCATAAAAATAGGAAAAGAAGTATTTAAATTATCGCTATTTGCAGATGTCATGAAAATATATTTAACAGACCCCAAAGGGTCTACAATGAAACGGCTAGAGTTAATAAATGAATTCAGCAAAGTGGCAGAATATAAAATTAACACGCATAAATGAAAGGCATTCCTGTATGTCAGCAACACAACTTCTGAAATGGAAATGAGGAAAACCACTCCATTCACAATATCCTCAAATAAAATAAGATACTTGGGAATCAACCTAACAAAAGACGTGAAAGTTTTATATACTGAAAACTACAGAACCCTAAAGAGAGAGAGAGAAGAAGATCTTAGAAGATGGAAAAACAAAAGACCCAGAATAGCAAAAGCAACTCTAAACAGAAAATATGAATCTGGAGGTATAGTGATACCAGAGTTCAAACTGTACTAAAAGCAATAGTAACAAAAACAGCGTGGTACTGGTAACAAAATAGGCAGGTGGAACAATGGTACAGAATAGAGGACACAGAAACCAATCCTCAAAATTACAACTTTCTTATATTTGAAAAAGGGGCTAAAAGCATGCAATGGAAGTAGGATAGCATCTTCAAACAATGGGGTAGGGAAAATTGGGGAAAGGTGGGGCAAGGGAGAGAAGTGAACAACATCAGATGAGGTAGAGAAAGAAGATGGGAGGGGATGGGAGGGGGTATAGTAGGGGATAGTAGGGGATAGGAAATGTAGCAGAATACAACAGTCACTAATATGACATCATGTAAAAATGTGAATGTGTAACCGATGTGATTCTGCAACTCGTATTTGGGGAAAATTGGGAGTTCATAACCAAATTGAGTCAAATGTATGAAAGATGATATAGGATGAGCTTCGTAATGTTTTGAACAACCAATAAAAAATAAATAAATAAAGGTTTAAAGTTGAGTGGGAAGAAATCAGCTAAAAAAGTGTTGAGATGCATTCATTTTGCTAAGCAGAAACTTTGTTTTGTGTACTTGTAACTATCACAAATTTATTTTACCAGAAAACTGGCTTTTAAAAATGCACATAATTGAGATTAAAGGATAATCCACTTACCTTCAAGAAAAACTCATAGCATTTCCTATATTTTTCATATTTTATTTTTTTGTGAATATTTTGTCATGGACCAGGTCTAGACTTAGGCTATTCTCCCAGAATACTACCTCATCTGACAAGTTGGTACAATGTGTTGGATTGTTCTTTTCATCTTTTATTTAATAGTTTCTAGATGATAATGTGTATTTTTCCATATGTTTGTTTGGACATACATACCCAACTATATCTTTGCATTTTCTGTTTTACTGGGGAAGAGACTCATCAAAAGCTCTTTATTATATGTATCAACAATCAAACATTTAGAGCATGCAATTATACATAATTTTGCATGAAAATATTTTTGTACCATTTTTATAAAGATTTAGAATTATTAATACTGTCCCTACTGTAACTCCTTACAAAAAGAATTAATCAATTGACTTTATATCAATTATGAATATGAAAATTACTAAAATAAGTATTTGGCAATTAATATGCAATTGATAGAAAGTGAAATCACAAGAAAGCCATTTAAAATGTCAGTGCATATGGTCCTTAAATAATAGGTTGTTCAAAAAAAAAATTCTCTAATTCAAAAGAGTTAATATGCCATATTACAGCTAAATGTGATATAAAAACCTTAAATTATCAGTATTGATAAATAAGAATGATACCTGTTTACTTAAATATGTTTATTTGATTTTCACTGTAAGATGTTAATTCTGGAAGACTTGAGAATTAAGAAAGACTTGGTCTATATTATTTCTAACAGGCTAATCAAAGTACTTTTAAATATATATATATATATATATATATATATATATGTAACACATATGCATGAATATAGATACATATGCATAATAAATGTATTGTAATATATTTATCAGGTGGTTATAATTTTTAAATTTTCTCAAGAAAAGAATGACTATAAAAAACAGTTTTAAATGTAAATTTCATAGCATAGTACTGTTTGTAATGCTATGAGAGAAAAATACTTATGGAGGGAAAATGAAAAAGGAAGAGAGAGAAGGGGGAAAATGAGGAAGAAAGTGAGTAAAGAAGAGGGAGAGGAGTGTTTGATGAAAAGATAAAAGTGGAGGGGCTGGGTTTGTGACTCAGTGTTAACATGCTTGTCTAGCATGTGTGAGGCAGTGGGTTATATTCTCAGCACCACATACGAATAAATAAAATGAAGGTCTATCAACAACTGAAAAAATAAAAAAAGGAGAAATATTACCAAAATTCCAAGATTTTATGAATGTTAAATACAAAAAATTATGTTGCATAGCCTTATGTAAATTCTAGACTCCCCAAAATAATCATTAAATGCTAGATTATTAGTGTTATAACTAAAAATCCATTGCTCTTTCTTCTACATTCTGTGGCATGCTAGTGCTAAAATAAATTGTATTATAACACCAAAATAAAATTCTAATATTTATACAGTAACTGACCCAGTTTAACATCAATGCAAGAAGATTCCTATGTGATATAATGTGTATTTTGACGTTCATTTTTATTCAACACTGGTACATTACTATTTCTCCAGTTAATGCACATCATAGGATGTATATTTCATCCACAATTTAGCAAATATATACACATTTGTTTTGCTTTCAATCACTTTTGCTTCAGAACACATGTATTCCTCCATGTTTCTTGACTTCTCTTTTTGTGACACTTCTTTCCAAACACATTATTTTCGATTTCCATTATCACTTTTGAAGCAAAACTGACACACCCGTCATGATAAAACATAACACTAATATTACCATTAGATGTAAAACTGGTTTAAATGAATGATTGTACATCAATATAAGATTTCTTGTATACTTTCAGATATCAATTCAATCCATTATTCAAAGTGAAACCAGTTATATCATTTATTCACAGTATGGTCTACTCATGCATTGTCTATATATTGATAGACACATGGTACACCTCTGTGTACTCCCAACAATAATTTCTATATCTTCAAAATATTGCTCCCATAAATGGTGGAAAAAATATGCATGTCAACTGATCTACATATACATTTTATCACAGTAATATTCTGGACACAAAATGCAAAGGTCACACTTATGACTGTCCCAAAGCCTAAATGGAAAGTGAACATGGATTACTAAAAACATCCATGTCCAGGTTGCCTAATGCTCTCAAATGTCAATCCTATTGGTGATTACATATGTGTTTCTTCCTAAGACTACATTTTCAATCTCACCCTGTTGAAACTGTCTAAACCTCTCACTCATTTTATAATTTGCCTGATTTCCTACTCTCTATTCACATCTGCTTTCCTACTTTTTTCCCCAGTTCATCACTGTGACTGACTCTTCACATGTGCTGACATTTATATTCAATCTCTACCAGAAACCCTATTGCTAAAGAACTTTTGGTCCATATTCTATACTCAATCTTCTTCGTAATCCTACCGACTATATTCCTAATCCTAGCAAAAATCCCTTTTTTAACTGGATGCTCTCTTCTGCATTCAATCATCGAAGGTACAAGGATCTATGCCATTGCATATCAATTTATCTGAGACATATGTGCAGAACATAATTCAAAGCTAAGTATCCCACTCAAAGGCCAAATTCCCTTCTAGGATTCAAATCTTACCTAGATTTATATTTCAATACTTATATTTCACCTATATTTTCATGTAAATATCGCAGGTTTCCAATAACATTGTTCATCAAGCAGAATGATTCCTAACCCATATTGAACATGTTATTAATCCTAACCATACACTGTTCCTCAATCTAACTTTACAGAAGAGCAGAGACAGAGTTGGTATTACAATACAGGAATGTATGGATCTTCCACCTGCTGAGAACCTCAAAGGTCCATGTAGAAATAATCCCTGGAGAATGTGTAGGATGCTATGAACGACCTGAGAGGGCAAAAGTCATCTTCCATGGCAAAAAAACATGGTCAGGATAAAGGGTTGTGTCTTAATCAGAATCTCTCTTCTTAATGTAGAGAAGATGGACCAAACCAAGCCTCTGTGGAGAGCTGTTCCCCAGTACCTATGGTTGATATACCATTCTAACTTATGAAAATGTCAGAGGAAGTAGGTGCAGCCTCCATCTCATGGGACCCTTGGAAGCATCTGTTAGGACAAAGTGGTTGCCAAGGCTGTGACCTCATTCAGTTCCTGAAGGAAGTGACCTACCTCACTTTCTTGGTGATGGAATCTCTGAACTTGGGATCCAGGAAACCAGGCACACAGAGCCAGTCCCAGTACCAGTCCCAGTGGTCTCACTTGTTTGGATTTACCAAGGACAGAGTCAGTCTTTCTTGGTACCTACTGATGTGAGGATGGCCAAATGCCAGAAAAGCTCTGAAGAGGGGCCCTTTCTGAGAAAGCAGAAAGTGGCTCACCAATGGATCCTCACAACTTCACAGAGTTGGCCAAAGAAAACAGATCTGAGACAAGACAGGCCATTTTGGGGTAACATAGTATGGCCCACCATTCAGAGGACACACTGTATAGTCACAGACCTACTTGGGGAAAGGAGGTGCCTTTGTGGGTGTGGGTGTGAGTTTTTGGTTCTGTCTCATTTTCTGAGAATAGGTGGAAAAGGCGGGTTTTTTTTGGTTTGGTGTGGACTCTTTATAGTAGGTCGTTTGACAAGGTGAGTGTTTCTTTATCTATGTATTCCACTGTGTCCATGGTTGAAGACATTAGAAAAGAAAATGCATCAAGGATGTGTCCTGTCTATTAGGAAGCTTCCCAGCATTCATCCTGCCCGATTTATTAATGGACTGTGGCTTGTCTTATAGATGTGCAACACCTACTAAATTCCTAAGTTCAGGTTTTCTTCCTAAATTCTGGCCACTCTCCAAAATAGTCTTATGGATTTGTGTACAAGATATGTACCCCTCCAAGCTCTGTGACATGGCCATGTACTGGATAGCTGAAGGAAATGGGAGCATCTCAGAAAACACAGATATCAGTGTGACCAGTAATGTCTCAGTGGAAAAACCCTTCTTTTGGCCTTTTGCTTACCTATTGATCTGTTGACCTGAATGTCAGGAGGTCTTTGCCTCAGTCCACCCATTTGGGAAGACTGATGAAAACTGTTTTCAAATGGAAATGCATGCGCATCACCTGTCGCTCTTTGTTTAATTGCTTAGGATAAGGATGTGTCTGATTCAGCCTCTTGGCCCTGTGTGATGCTGTGGCTTAGATTCTCAGCACCTCATGGATCTAAAGAAAGATTCCATGTGTGTATCCAAAACAAAAATGGTAAAAAACCACGCTGACTTTAGGAAAATAAGTGGCAAGGGAGCTCTTTTGAACACTGTCTTGGGCTGCGCCCCTCATGGAAAACTCCAGCAAGAGGTTATGATTAGTGTCTATATGGAAGAGGATGAGGGCCTTGTGGGAGTGTTTTGGTTTTAATTGTGTTTATTTGTATGGTGGTTGGAAGTGATGACTGGGTCCACCTGGGCTTGAACTCTGGTGTGATACCCTTAGAGACTGAGGTCTAGAACTGACGTCAGAGAAGTATTGCCATGAATTGTGTTGGGGTTTTAGGAGGCCATGCATGAGAGTCGCTCTTGGAAACTGAGATCTTGGACCAGGGTAGCTTTCCACAGAACACTGGGAATCTCAGCCAGGATATCACATGATTTCATTCTGAAAGACTTGGCAGCAATAGTTGAGAGTCAAAACTCACATGGACCTCATATTGTAGACCTCAATGGGCCTGGCTTCATGTGACTTTTTGGTCACTCTTTGGGAAGACTTTCCTCTGAGAGTTCTCCAGAACTTTCATTGAAATAAACTTCCTCAACATTTAATGGTTCCTGAATAAATTTAAACCCACAGTGCCTCCAACTTCATCCTTTAAAAATGGCTAGATAAGTACCATGACATTTTTTAAATTCCCATGACCAGATGGCACTGGAGTAACTTTGGATCTTATGCTGTTGATCATGAGTGTACAAGACAGTGCCTTGATTGACTTGGTTTCATGAGAATGGTGTAGAACAGAGATGCCAGTAATTTGGAGACTGCTGAGTTGGGGCCTAGAGCAGTGATGTGCAGGTGTGTGATAAAACATCTGTGTTGGGGCCATGTGGATCTGCCATTGGCTTCCAAATGGCTTGTGACTGACATGCTGCAGCCAGCAGACCCTTATATGTAAAGGCATCTTGTTATATGGAGATTTTTCAGGGCAATGTTCAGAATCAAGTTGCTATGGTCAAGGGGGCAAGCATGTGCGATAGAAGCCTGGTTGGTGCATTTATATGCAGACCCTGACACACCACATGTGACAGAAATCCCTCCAGCACTGTGCCCCAGTTGAAATCCTTGTATTTCAAGAAGCAAATACCAAACTCCAAGTGCAGCAGCAAGAAACACCACGAAAACTGGAGGATTACCAACTGGGTTCACAGTCCAAACAGGGAGACACTTAGCCCCAAGTTGCCACAGTTTACCTACAAAGAGAGAATTCAGAACTGCTGCCACATGTTCATTAGGAAAATAAGAAACAACATCCTCCAGGTCACATAGATGAAGACCCAGCTTTGATGGTCTCACTACAAAGAAAGCTAAAGCTTCTGACAACAACGTATATTTCAAGTGCCCAACCTCAGAGGCAGTTTCTCAAGAAGTCTTTAGGCAAGCAGAGCTCCATGTTTCTGGAGTGTTTACCCTTTCCCTTACTTTTGGAAACTCCTCTACCACCTTCAAGGTTGTGAACTCCTGAGCATTTTCCATTCCAGATATGTATTAACAGATTTTCTAATTCTTCTCCTCTAATTGTGTCTTACTTGGGGCGAAGGTAATGTCAAGGCATTTTTCTGGATGAGAGTGGAAAGATTTTTGTTTAGCATATGTTTGCATACACATTGGATTCATTTTCCTATTTTCCATTTGAAATACTGAATCCCTGACACTAACCCATACTGTACTAGAATCTGACTACTAATCCTAATATGATGGAGAAAAAGAATCCTAACAGAAAAGAAATAGAAGCTGTTCAGAGAAGGCATGGTATATATTTGGACTTGCCTTTTGCAAGTAGGTGTTATAATTCTAGTCAATTTTTAATTGAAATAGTCCTCCATGTGTTTTTAAAGTTAACAAATATGTGAATTCCTGTCTCCCTTTCACTGTAGACTATTCAGCACATCTATTTTATATGCACATAAAGAATCCTACCTTTTATCACGTGTATATTTTTGTGCGGTAGCTGATTTGGCAGATACAAATTTTGAGAAGAGATCACTCCTCCTAGATGCTGTTGGAACTGAAAATTGAACCTATGGGTGAGCTTCCTAGGAGAACAACATTATACATAAATCCCTGTTAAGTAAATTGAATATTTTTAGATCTGTGAATGATGTATATTTCATGGTGAATTTGGATTGGCATATATGTTGCTACATTTTAAAATTTGTGTGTGTGTGTGTGTGTGTGTATACACACATACACACTCTCCAGATTTTTCAAAATATGAAATATATGTGTCTTATTTACACTCCCTAAATTCATTCATGTTCAAGTATGTGGATTTATAATCAACTTTTCACAAGATTATTTTCAGAAATATTCATCCACCTGAAATTCATATTTGTTTTCTATTACTGAAAACTAACTTCAGTGAATGGTGCATACGTATCCTGTTGATAGTCACAGCCGAAGGGGCCACAGCAAACTTCCAGGTGCCAGGAAACTTTCAGCTGCAGGCTGATGATTGGCTCACAGCGGCCTTAGCAACTTCTAGCTCATTGTCTCCTCTGTGGTGATGCTCATTGGAGATGCTCATTGAGATGTTTCCCCGCCTTTCAGACTTCCAGCTTATGATTGGCTCACAGCAGCCCCAGCAACATCTAGCTGATTGGCTCCTCTGCGGTGATGCTTATTGGGCTGTTTCCCTGCCCATTCAGACCATGGAGCTGCTCATTGGGGGACTTTTTTGGCTCTGCCCACGTGACCCAGCCAATCTGCCTCAAGAGCAGGAGGATTGTGAGAAGTGGATAGAGGCTTTTGTGGGAGGGAGAGGCTTTTGGGAAGCTGGTGTTGGGAGTTGGGGTTCTGAGGATTTTTCCTGAGAGGCTGTTTTGCTTGGCGTGTGTGGTTCTAAAAATAAAGTTAGTTTCTTTTGACAAGTGGATTCTGATTGTGCCCAGCCAGACAGCGGCATTTGGTGGCTCATATGGGGAGCGACTGAGGGTAACTGATAAGGTAAACTGCTCGCTCTTGAGGGCAGGGCGAGAGGATGGGTAGCCATTTTATGATTCCTATTTTGTTTTAAGTTGCCTGTCCCTGGAGATGAGTGAGATGGAAGAAAAACTGCTCACATCTGAGGAAAAACTATTTGTGTCTGAGGAACAGATAGGGAGAAAGGCTATAATAATTTTTTGTTGTTCCATTTTTATTTCGTTCTATCTCTTTTTTTGTTTGGTGTTATCTTGTTGGTTTGTATTATAGTAGAAATATGGGATCAAAAATTAGTAAAAAACAAACCAAAAAAGTGTTAAGTAAATTGTTAGAGGAAGGAGGCATCCCAGTAAAATCAAGAGCAGTCATGGCAATTGTTGATACAATACAAAAATGTAGACCATGGCTTTTTAAGGAGGAGTTGTTAAATATATCACAATGGAACCATCATGGTGCAGATTTAAAAAGAATAGAAAAGAAAAGCCCAGGGATTCTGCCAGTTGGCACATTGCCATTGTGGACATTCATATCTTGTTTGCTTAGTTCAAAGCCTTCAGTTCAGTCAATGGTAGAGGAAGAAGAAGACATATTGATTCAAGTAAAACAGAAGGTGTCTCAAGTTAGTCAGACAGAAGAAAAAATTCAAGTAAAAGAGAAGGTCTCTCGAGCTTGTCAGATAGAGGAAACTATTCAAGTAAAAGAGAACGTCTCTCGAACTAGTCAGACAGAGGAAAAAATTCAAGGAAAAGAGAAGGCCTCTAAAGCTAGTTAGACAGAGAAAGAAAGTGTAAAACAGTAAAAAACATCAGGGGAAATTTACAACAGGAGACTGCTACTAACACCTTTCTATCACCAGATGACATAAGTGTCCAACTAACAAGGCCACTTTCTTATGCTGGGAGGCCCCCAACTCCCGCAGTTGATAGTTAGGATCCTGAGACAAGATCTCAAATATTAACATGCCCTGTATTTGAGGGAGGAGGGCAGCGTGTTTACCATGCTTTAAATTTCAAAACAGTGAAGCAGCTAAAAGAGGCTGTAACAACCTATTGTCCTCAAGCACCCTTCAATGTAATCATGGTCGAATCCATTAACAACTTGAACATGAAGCCAGTGGATTGGGCTAATATGTGTAATGTTGTGCTAAATGGAGGACAATGCATGTTATGGAAGGTTGCCAATGAGGAATGTTGAAAGGAGACAGCTAGGCGAAATGCAGGAGCTGGTTATCCTCAGAGAAATCTAGATATGTTGTTAGGAAAGGGACCTTATGAAGATCAGCCGCAGCAAAATGCATATGATCATGGTGTATGTGCAGAAATTGGTGTAGATGCAATTAAGGCATGGAAGACTTTACAAGAACATGGAGGTTTACAAGGTCAATTATCTAAGGTAATACAAGGAGCTAATGAACCTTATGCTGAATTTGTAGATAGGCTTATTCAAAGAGCTACCAGAGTTTTTGGGAATACAGAACAAGCAATGCCATTACTAAAACAACTGGCTTATGAGCAAGCGAATCGTTGTTGCAGAGATATCATTAGACCATGGAAAAATGAAGATTTAAACACATTGATTTAATTATGTAGAGACATTAATGAACAAGAGCAAGTCATGGCAGCTGCAGTAAAACAGGCTTTAGTTGCCAGATACATTAATGAACAAGGGCAAATTGTGGCAGCTACAGTAAAACAGGCTTTAGATGCCAGACCAAGAACATGCTACCAATGTGAAGAAACAGGACATTTTAAAAGGAATTGGCCCATAGAAGGAGGGTTTAACAATATTAGGTATCAAAGGAGTAGAATACCAGGTATTTGGCCACAATGCCATAGAGGGAGACATTGGGCTAATGAGTGCTGTTCTCAAACCACCATAGAGGGTACTCAATTATCAAAAAATGAACAAGGACCAGGTGTTTATCCACGATATCATGGAGAAAGGCATTGGGCTCAATTGCCAAATAAATGGACAGGGGGTTCCAATGCTCCGGGGCCCCAAACCACAAATATACAGAGCACTGGAGGAACCCAGCAACCCCAACAGGGTAGTGCCCAGGACACATTGTCCATCAGATCCCTCATCAGACAAACCAGAGGGAGCACAGTGTTGGACATCTGTGCCTCTGCCAGATCAGTACTAACTCCAGAGATGGGAGTTCAAATCATTCCCACAGGGGTAAAAGGACCTCTTCCCAAAGGAACCATGGGCTTATTATTGGGATGCAGCTCTTCTACTCTAAAAGAACTTATGATAAGTCCTGGGGTGATTGATCCCGATTATGAAGGTGAAATAAAAATTATAGCCAGTTCTCCAAAGGACATATCAGTAATTTCACAAGGAGATAGAATAGCACAGTTACTAATAATACCCAGCCTATATGATAAATTTTCCAGTCGTACTGTAGAAAGATGTTCCAAGGGATTAGGCTCCACAGGTGTAGATTTGGCTATGCTTTCTTTAAATTTAGATTCTCACCCCATGCTAAAACTAAATATTCAAGGGCATGAATTGAATGGGCTACTGGATACAGGTGCAGACATTAGCATCATCTCTCGTCAAGAATGGCAAAAACATTGGCCATTACAACAAGCCACTCAAACGCTTCGAGGCCTATAAGTGGCGACTAATCCCCATAGAAGTAAAATGGTATTAGATAGGAATGATCCTAAAGGATGTGAAGGAACTATACAGCCATATGAATTGGATCATCCTCCCATAAATTTATGGGGACGAGATGTCCTAGATCAATTAGGTTTGACATTAACAAATAACATCAACCAAAATGCAGCCACTATTATGACTAGACAAGGTTTTAGGAAAGAAAAAAGATTAGAAAAACAAGAATAAGTCATAGCAGCACCATTACAAATACATCAAGGAACAGAGAGACATGGGTTGGATTTTCAGAAAGGGCCACTGAGACAATAAAAATTACCTGAAAATCAGAAAGACAGTATGGGTTCCTCAGTGGCCCCTGACTGAAGAAAAGATACAAGCAGTCCATGACCTGGTAAAACAACAATTAGCAGAAGGACATATACAACCGACTGCATATCCCCAAAATACTCCCATTTATGTCATCAAAAAGAAATCTGGTAAATGGAGACTATTGCAAGATTTTAGAGCCATTAATAATGAGATGGTTATTATGGGACCTGCTCAATCAGGGATTCCTCAATTGTCTGCTTTGCCAATAACCTGGTATGTTTTAGTTATAGATATTAAATATTGTTTTTTTTTTTCAATTATAATTCATCCTAAGGATAGTCCAGGTTTTGCTTTTACTATCCCTGCACTGAATCATGAAGGTCCTGATCAGAGATATGAATGAAAAGTACTCCCTAAAGGGATGGCTAACAGCCCAACTATGTGTCATATTTATGTTAACAAAGTAATCCAGCCACTTAGAAATCAAAATTCTGAACACAAATATTTCACTATATGGATGATGTATTATTAGCACACAAAGCTAAAAACACATTGCTAGAAAGTTATGCCACACTTACAAACTTATTAAAAATTATAATGTAGAGATAGCAATAGATAAAGTACAATTAAATTTTCCAATTAATTATTTAGGAGTTCTGTTATCCTCAACCATGGTCAGTCCACCAAAAATTCAAATACGAGTAGATCAACTCAAATCACATAACGACTTTCAAAAGTTATTAGGAGACATTAATTGGATAAGGCCTTATCTAGGTATACCAACAGGAGAGTTGGGACCTTTATTTGATATCCTAAAAGGTCTATCAGATAAAAATTCACCCTGCATGTTAACACCTGAAGCAAGAAAGGCAATAAAAATCAATGAAACATATATGGAAAATATGCATTTGGATAGAATTGATATAAGTTTGCCTTTATTATTTATTGTACTACCAACAAAAAATATTCCTACAGGAGTATTTTGGCAAGAAGGTCCATTATTATGAATATATTTATCTTATTCTCCTTACACTATTCTTACTAGGTATCCTGAGGCTTTAGGATAATTAATACTCAAAGGAATTAAAGCAGCAAAGGGAGTGTTTGGAATTTCTTCCAATAAAATTTTTACTCCATATACTCTGAATCAAATTGATGATTTAGCTAATGAGTTAAATACTTGGGCAATAATCATGGTCCAATCTAATGTTTCATTTGATAACCACTTACCATCTAACCCTTTATTTTCTTTTTGGTCATCGCATCCTGTAATTTTTCCAAAATTGAGAAGAAAAACACTTATCATGAATGCTTCAAATATATTCACTGATGTATCAAATAATGGTACAGCAGCAATAGTTATACCTGATAAAACTTAAAAATTTTTAGTACCCAAACAATCAGCTCAAAAGGTAGAGTTTAATGCAGTATTACAAGCTTTTGAGATATTTAAATATTCTGTATTTAATTTATTTTCCGATAGTCAGTATATAGTTAATGCTATAGTATCCCTTAAAGTTGCTGGTAAGATTTCTCCTTTCTCTACTGTTTTCTCTTTACTTTCCAATATAAAAAGTCTAATCTGGGACAGAAAAGATCTATTCTTTATAAGACATATCAGGGCACATCCAAAAAGAAGATGATTTGACTCAAGGCCTTATCAGCTGATATCCAAAATTCCAGTTTGACTATCCTTACATCTGAGATAGAACCAGGATGCTTTTTTCATTATCTATTTTATTATTGCCCTTTCCCACATTCTATTTTGTTTTTTGAGCTCATACAGACCTAGTTTAATGTTTTGCTGATCAGTTCTATTTTTTGACAAAAGAGTTTTTGAACATTGCAATGGAGATTTCACGTGTAAAAAGTTATAAGGCCTTTACTATTAGGTTATGTGTTGTATGTATTATATTATGTGTGCACACTTGTGTTTTGTGTTATATGTTTGAATGTTCGTATGTCCATATATGATATATGATGAGCGCTCATAAAAAAAATGGATCCAAATATTTTTTTATTCACATTATTTAAATGGTTTAATTTAAATTGGGTAAAGAGCTGTTGAGGTTTGTTTTAAAATTTGAAAAAAAGGAGGTTAACAGATCTGTTTCCTTTCTTTCACCTTTCCTTTTCATTATATTTAATAATTATCTTCAAGACAATGTAAATAGTTAAGAAAATTGTTTTCTTTCAGTGCCTTCTGGAATGTTACATAATTTTTCTTTAGCCATTATTGCCAAAATTCCTATCTTCATCCCAGTGCTGGTGAAATCAAAGATAAAACCAATCTACAGCTTCTGCAATAGCCATCACTGAAATGCTTGCAGAACTTGCCTAGACACATTGAGAACTCTCCTGTATGCATTGTAAACTACCTGTTTGTGCAGCGACTTGTGGTAGTGTTCGGGTATATTTGCTGATGATGTCATCGGTGGTACAATTTTTCCAAAAGGAGCTGTCAATTGGCTTGGTGTATCTTCCTCTCTTCTGTGTGTCATTATCGTCCAGCTAATGTTTGGGGGCCATTAGAGGTGAGGCAAAGAACCTCACCACCCCCCGGTGGTACAAAGACCTCTCCACAGGTGTTGCTGTAAACTGGACCGGTAGTCAGTGATGGGTAAGATCCAATTGCAATGGTACCAACTTAACGGGTAAGGACCATATGTACTATTGGACAACCTAAGGCAGGCACTGTCCCTAAGCCACATGTGTGTTGTTTAAACAGAGAGGGGGAGATGTTGAGAGCCACATCCGAAGGGGCCCCAGCAAAATTCCAGAAGCCAGCAAACTTCCAGCTGCTGACTGATGATTGGCTCACAGCAACATCTAGCTGATTGGCTCCTCTGCGGTGATGCTCATTGGGCTGTTTCCCTGCCCTTTCAGACCACGGAGTTGCTCATTAGGGGACTTATTTGGCTTTGCCCACATGACCTAGCCAATCGGCCTCAAGAGCAGGAGGATTGTGGGAGGTGGAGAGAGGCTTGTGTGGGAGGAAGAGGCTTTTGGGAAGCCAGTGGTGGCAGTTGGGGCTCTGAGGGTTTTTCCTGAGAGGCTGTTTTGTTTGGCGTGTGTGGTTTTAAAAATAAAGTTAGTTTCTTTTGACAAGTGGCTCCTGATTGTGCCCAGCAAGACTGCGGCATTATCCGAATATTTCTACAGTAACTGCCCCAGTTTAACAGCAATGCAAGTAGACTCTTATGGGACATGATTTGTATTTTGATGTTCATTTTTATTCAACACTGGTACATTACTATTTCTTCAGTTTATGCACATCAGAGGGTATATACTTCTTGCACAAGTTGGCAAATTTATAGGCATTTGTTTCACTTTCAATCACTTCCTGCTTCAGAACACATGCATTACTCCAGGTTTCTTAACTGGTCTATTCGTGAGACTTCTTTCCAAACATATTATTTCCGATTTTCTTTATAATTGTTTAAGCAAAACTCACACACCCTTCATGATAAACCATAACTATCATTTCACAATTAGATGTATAACTGTTTGGAATGAATGATTGTATATCAATATAAGATTTCTTATATATTTTCTGATATCAATTCAATCCATGATTTAAAGTGGAACCAGTTATATTATTTATTCACAGTATGGTCTATTCATGCATTATCTATATTCATAGACACAGGGTACACCTCTTTGTACCCCCAAAACTAATTTATACGTTTTCAAAATATTGCTCCCAGTAATAGAGGAAGAAATACTCATGTCACCTGATCTAAATATGCATGTTATCACAGTAATATTCTGGACGCAAAATGCAAAATTCACACGTGTGATTGTACCAAAGCCTAAATGGACACTGAACATGGATTACTAAAAACATCCATGTCCAGCTTGCATAACGCTCTCAAATGTCAATCCTATCGGTGACTACATATTTGTTTCTTCCTAATATATTCAACCTCAAAACTGTTGAAAATGTCTAATACTATCACTCACCCTGTACTTTGCCTGTTTTCCTAATGTCTCTATTGATATCGGCTTTCCTACATATTTTCCCCAGTTCATCATTGTGACTGACCCTTCACATGTGCTGACATTGATATTCACTCTCTAACCAAAACCCAATTGCTAAAGAACTTTTGGTACAAATACTAAATTCACCCTTGTTCCAAAATCTACTGACTATCTTCCTGATCCTATTGATTATCTCTGTTTGAGTGGATGTTCTCCTCTACATTCAATCATCCAAGGTACAAGTCCTATGGCATTGTATATCGACTTATCTGAGACATGTGTGCAGAACGTAATTTAAAGCTATGTATCACAATCAATTGCCCAATGCACTTCTGAGCTTCAAATCTCACCTAGATTTCTGTTTACATACTTATATTTCACCTCTGTATTCCTATAAATATTGCAGGTTCCCAATACCATTATTCATCCCACAGAATGATTCCTAAACCAAATCGATCCTGTTATTATCCCTAACCATACACTCTTGCCTCAATCTAACATTACAAAAGAGCAGGGACAGAGTTCATCTTACAATACAGGAATGTAGGGGATCTTACAACTGCTGAGAACCTCAAATTTCTATGCAGAAATGATCCCTGGAGAAGATGTAGGCAGCTATGAAGGACCTGAGAGAGCAAAAGCCATCTTCCATGGCAAACACCTTGTGATAACGAAGGGATGTGTATGAATCAGCCTCTCTTTTCTTAATGTAGAGAAGATGGACCAAACCAGACCTGCGTGGAGAGGTGTTCCCGGGAGGCCATTGTTGATATACCATTCAAACTTGTCAAAGTGTCACAGGAAGTAGGGGCAGCCTCCATCTCATGAGACCCATGAAAGCAACTGTTAGGACAAAGTGGTTGCCAAGGCAGTGATCTCATTCAGTTCCTGAAGGAGGTGACCTACCTAACTTCGTTGGTGATGTAACTCTCTGAAATTGGGATCCAAGAAGCCAGGCACCCAGAGCCAGTCCCAGTCCCAGTCCCAGTGGTCGAACTTGTTTGGATTTACCAAGGACAGAGTCAGTCTTTCTTGGTACCTAATGATATGAGGATGGCCAAATGCCAGTAGAGCTCAGAAAAGGGGCCTTTCCCTAGATAGCAGGTATTGGCTCAATGCTGCCTGCTGACAACTTCGTAGAGTGGGCCAAGAAGAACAGATCTGAGACAGGCCAGGATATTTTGGGGCAACATAGTATGGCCCACCAGTCAGAGGACACTCCAGATAGTCACAGACCTACTTGGGGGAAGGAGGTGCTTTTGTGGATGTGGATGTGAGTTTGTGGTTTTGTCTCATGTTCTGAAAATAGGTAGGAATGGTGGTTTGTATGGTTTGGAGTTGACTGTTTCTAGGAAGTCGTTTGGCAAGGCGAGTGTTTCTATGTCTGTGTATCCACTGTGTTCGTGGTTGTAGTCTTTAGAAAAGAGAATGCATCAATGGAGGTTTCCTGTCTAGTTGGAAGCTTCCCAGCATTCCTCCTTCCCACTTTATAAATGGACTGTGGCTTGCCTTATGGATGGGCAACACCTACTATCTTCCTAAGGTCCTCTACACATCTTGATTTCTGGCCTCTCTCCAGAATAGGCTCATGGTTTTGTGGCCAAGATATGTACCACCTCCAAAATCTGTTACATGGCCATGTAATGGATAGCTGAAGGGAATGGGAACATCTCAGAAAACTCAGATATCAGTGTAACCAGTAAAGTCTCAGTTTAAAAACCTTGCTTTGGCCCATTTGCTTACCTATGGTAATGTTGCCCTGAATGTCAGGAAGGTATTTGCCTCAGGCCACCCCTTTCTGAAGCCTGAAGAAAACATTTTTCAAATGGAAATGAATGGGCATCACCTGTGGATCTTTGCTTAATTGCTTTGGAAAGAGATGTGTCTGAATCAGCCTCTTGGCCCTGTGTGAGGTTGGGGCTTTGATTCTCAGAAGGTGATAGATCTTAAGAAAGATCCCATGTGTGCTTGGGTGTTCTATTGCCTCCAACTCACATAAAGGATTTATACCCGACAATCAGTAGGATTAAATTGGAGAATCAGAACAGTATTAACGGCAGGCCTATTTGATCACTCCTGGTTCACAGGAAGGGTGTCTAGGTCACCCTGACTTTAGGCAAATGAGGGGCAAGGGAGTTTATTTTGGAAACTGTCTTGGGCTTCGCCCCTCATGGAAAATTCCATTCAGAGGTTACGATGAGTGTCTATATGGAAGATGATGAGGGCCATGTGGCAGTGTTTTGGTTTTAATTGTGGTCATTTGTGTGCTGGTTGGAAGAGATGACTGGGTACACCTGGACCTGAACTCTGGTGTGATTCCCCTTAGAGACTGAGTTCTGGAACTGACTTCAGGGAAGTATTGCCATTAATTTTGGTGGGATTTTAGGAGGCCACACATGAGAGTCGCCCTTGGAAACTGAGATCTAGTCTCAGCGTGTCTTTCCACAGTGCACTGGGAATCTCCACCAGGATATAAGACGATTTTATTCTGAAAGACTTGGCAACCATAGTAAAGAGTCAAAACACATATTGAACTCACATTGAGTAGACATCAATGGGTCAGGCTTCATGTGACATTTTGGCCACTCGTTGGGAAGCGTTGCCTTTTAGAGTTCTCCAGAGCTTTCATCCTCACCATTTAATGGTTCCTGAATGAATTGAAAAACCAGTGCATCCAACTTGATACTTGAAAAATGGCTAGATAAATACCATGAAATTTTTGAAATTCCCATGACCAGGTGGCACTGGAGAACCTTTGGATGTCCTGTTGCTGATCATGAGTGTACCAGACAGTGCCTTGAATCACTGGGTTTCATGAAAATGGTGTAGAACAGAGATGCCAGTAAGTTGGAATTTGCTGAGTAGTGGGCCTAGAACAGTGGTGGGCAGGTGTGTGATTAAACATCTGTGTTGGTGTCATGTGGATTGGCCATTGGCTTCCAAATGGCTTTTGACTGACATGGTGCAGCCAGCAGACCCTTGCATGTAAAGGCATCTTGTTATATGGAGAGGTTTCAGGGCAATGTTCAGAATCAAGTTGCTAGGGACAAGGGGGAAGTCTATGTTGGATATAAGACTGGTTGGTGCATTCTCCTGGCAGACCCTGACCCACCACACATGACAGAACTCCCTCCAGCACTGTGTCCCAGTTGAACTACTTGTATTTCGTGAAGCAAACACCAAACTCCCATTGCAGCAGCTAGAAAGACCATGAAAAATGGAGGATGACCACATGGCTTCAGAGTCCACACAGGAAGACACTTAGCCCCCATTGGCCACAGTTTACATACAAAGAGAGAATTCTGCACTACTGCCTCATGTTCATTAAAGAATAAGAAAACATGTGCTCCAGGTTACATAGATGCAGACCCAGCTTTGATGGTCTCACTGCAAAGGAAGCTAAAGCTCCTGACTACAACATATATATCCAGTGCCCAAACTCAGAGGCAGTTTCTCATAAGTCTTCCGGTCAGCAGAGCACCATGTTTGTGAAGTGTTTACCCTGTCCCTTACTTTTGGAAACTCTTCTACCACCCCCAAAGTTGTGAACTCCTGAGCATATTCCATTCCAGATAAGTATTTATAGATTTTCTAACTCTTCTCCTCTAATTGTGTCTAACTTGGGGCGAAGGTAATGTCAAGGCATTGTTCTTGATGAGAGTGGGATGATTATTTTAGCACATATTTGCATAAACATTGGATTGATTTTCCTAATTTTCATTCGAAATACTGAATCACTCCCACTAACCCATACCCTACTAGACTCTATATTCTGACTCCTAATCCTAATATAATGGAGAAAAATAACCCAAAATGAATAGACATACAAGCATTTCAGAGGAGGCATGGTGTATAATTGGACTTGCCTTTTGCATTATGTAGAATTGGAGTTATAAATCTAGTCAATTTTTTGTTGAAATAGTTCTCCATGTGTTTTTTTAACTTTTGTTGTTTGTTGTTCAAAACATTATATAGTTCTTGATATATCATATTTCACACTTTGATTCAAGTGAGTTATGAACTCCCATTTTTATCCAGTATATAGTGTGCAAAATCATATCAGTTACGCATCCATTGATTTACATATTGCCATACTAGTGTCTGTTGTATTTTGCTGCCTTTCCTATCCTCTACTATCCCCCCTCCCCTCCCCTCCCCTCCCATCTTCTCTCTCTACCCCCTATAATGTAATTTATTTTTCCCCCTTGTATTTTTCCCTTTCCCCTCACTTCCTCTTGTCCGTAATTTTGTATAACCCTGAGGGTTTTCTTCCATTTCCATGTAATTTCCCTTCTCTCTCCCTTTCCCTCCTACCTCTCATCCCAGTTTAATGTTAATCTTCTTCTCATGCTCTTTATCCCTACTCTGTTCTTAGTTACTCTCCTTATATCAAAGAAGACATTTGGCATTTGATTTTTAGGGATTGGCTTCCTTCACTTAGCATAATCTGCTCTAATGCCATTCATTTCCCTGCAAATTCTATGATTTTGCCATTTTTTAATGCTGAGTTAAACTCCATTGTGGCCTCTGGCGTGCGCCCAGGTTTCCGTTCCTGTCTTCCTGTTTGTTAATTTCTGGCCTATTTATTGTTGTGACCAGGACCTTAGTCAATGCCTTAGTCTGTCTTTTGCATCTCTCATCTTCCCTTTGCTCCCTTTCTTTCTCTTTGTTTCTCTCATATAGTATACTTTCTCGGCTTCTCTGACTAAATCTCCCAAAGTCATATCTTGTGATCCCTCTAAGAGTTGTAACTTTCTTTTAATATCCAGGGCAGCTTGCCCAATGAAGGCCATCATGACAGATGCCTTTTGATCCTCTGCCTGAGGATCAATAGGGGCTCGAGCCTTTGACTGAGGGGGAAACCTGTCCTCAGGGAAGACTTAAAAAAGCGGAGCTTGCGATTGCCTCAGCAGACACCACCGAAAGACAGATCCAGGAGGAGAGTGGGGATGACACATGGTGAGTGACCCACCATGGGACAAGCAGTTTCGTCACATGATTTGTTTTTGTCAGGCCTCAAGGAGGCCCTCAAGACATAGGGGGCACATGTTAAGAAAAAGGACTTAAAATTATTCTTTTCATACATAGGAGAATTGTGTCCATGGTTTCCCCCTGAAGGGTCCATTGATGGTAGAAAATGGCTTAGAGTAGGAGACTGTTTAAACCATTTTTTTTGTTTTTGTTGAAGAAAAAGTCCTAGAACAAAGGTATATTAGACCTTTTGTAGACATTAATATTTTATTAGATTTTTAAACACCTAGAAAAATTTGTAAGTTTAAATTTAAAGACATTTATATTTATCTGTTTATCCAATTTAAATCGAACCATTTAAATCACGTGAATTAAAGATCTTTGGATCCACTTTGAAATAGTAAGCTTGCCTTAATTTGATTTTAATTGGAGTCAGTGGTCTTTTCTTGCATCCTGGTGTAATATTTTGTAGTTTCCCATCGAGATGACCCTGCCCCAATAGATCACAAGACCAGACTACTGGAAATTCTGAAGCTGGCCTTCCCTCCAGGGCTCCGGCATGAAGAGGCAATTTCCAAGGCCTTGGTGTGAGATTTTGGTCCAGGGAGCACTGCAGTGAACCACCGCCCTAAAACTATTAGCAAGCACATGGTGGAGGAGGCCTCCATAGGTAACTGGCGCCTATATAACATCTGATATCCGGTTAAGGGAGATCTCTTCTGATGACAGAGTGGTGTCCTGGGGAGACACACATATACTCCTGTCTGGTACAGTAACGAGAATCATTCTGTCCTCTGTTATGTTCTGTAGGGAATTCCTCTGAAAGCATAGAGAGGTGCCAATGGGCACGCAGGAGCTCCTATCCCAGAGCTTTAGCAAGACGTTGCATAGTTCCTCTGTTTTTCTGTTTCTGCGCTGGTTTTCTGTTTTTTTGTGTGTTTTGTTCTGTGTTTCATATGTTTTTTTTTTTTTTTTTGGTTTGTTTTAGTGTGTTTTGTTGTGTGATTTCTGTGGTAAAACTTAACTGAAAATGGGTAATAAAGCAAGTAAACTGACACCCATTTGGACTGTGTTTTAAAGAACTGTGATGAACTTTAATACCCTTTGTTAAGCAGGATGAGAGAAACCCCTAGCTGGCTGCCTGGAGCACACCCACTGCAGAGGGCAATGCCTGCTGGGGACCTAAGAACTGAGTATCTCCCAGGTTAACACGTGAAACTCCTTAAAACCCCTTGTCCCTTCAGATCGATAGAATCACAACCATTGGGCAGAGACCCCTGTTTTTCTCCTTTGTTAGCAAAGCAGTAAATCTCCCTTTTTCTTTTTCTCAAACCCTGTCCTCATTATTAAATTGGTATTAATTGGCTTCAAAATCAGGAACCAAACTTTAAGTTACAATTTTTGGTACCCCCCACACCCCGGAACTCTTTGAGAACTGACTACTGAAATGTTAGGAGACGGAGCGTGCTTGGGGTGGAACCGAACAAGAGGAGCTAATCCTGTAAGTGAAAGAAGGGACTGAGGGACTTCCAGCAGCTGCCCAAGCCCTGTTGCTTCAAAGAATTACCTACTTCCTTCCCTGCACTGTAAGGATTTTGCCATCTCTGTTTTCTTAAAAAAGAGAAAAAGAAAAAGGGGACACTAAATACAGTAAAGTCACCATGGAGACCCTTGATTTTACATTTCAGGTTGTCCCTCTGTGAAAACATCTGGTTCCCTTGTGGGAAAATCTATGGTGCCACTGGTGTAGGAGATTTTTCTCTTATCTGCTCTGGTTTAAAGGCTTCTGTCTGTAAGCCATAGTCTGGAGCTCCTTTCAGTCTGTCTTGTGTCTTTGTTTCTGGCCCTTTAAGACATGTGCAATAATGTGTTGATATTATAAATCATTTCTTGGGAATGATCTTAGCTGAATGTGTATCTAAATGATGATGTTTTATTGTAACAATCTGGCATCTGAATGGGTTTTTGAAGCATTGCACAATCTTGCAGTTAAAAGTCGGGTTTAGGAAATTGTTTAGTTTATGATTTCAGATAATTCATGCCAGAGAACTTAAATACTTAGGATGGAAAACTAGAGAACTCTACTTCCAAGTTGGCAAGTAACTTCCCAATCATTCAGGCTTTTTTTTCACCACTTTTTAATTGGGTAGCCTGGGAAAATGTCACTGTGTCTACCAGTGCATTAATTTGGACAAGGATAGTAAATCATAGTATGGTATCTGTTGACAAAACAAGATATAAAGATGTAAAATTTTGTAAACTGTGTCTTAAACTTGTATCATAAAATTTTGTGAATTTTGTCTTAAAATTGTATTATAATTTTCAACATCTGAACCTGAAAATTATGGTTGAAATGCCTTAGGCCTGAGGTGTCTGCTCAGAATAGCAGCTTTTTCCTGCTCCTTCCAGACCTCAGCCAGGACTTATGTTGAATGGCAAATGAAAGAGGCCTGCAAGCTCAGTAGGAGAGTGATCTGAGGCCTAAAAAAAATTAAATTGTATGGTATTCACTAATTAATGGCCAGTCAATTTTTCTAGGACTCTTATTTTTTCCTTAGATTCTTTATTTTTTTTTTTGAGCTCATGATTTTGATCCTAAAAACCTAGGATGATGTTTTTCTGACCAGTTCTATCTTTGACTAACTGTGTAGTTTTTGAAACATTGCAATGGATATTTCACCTGGAAAAGCTACAAGGCCTTTACTATTATTATGTGTGCACAATTTTGGTATGTGTTGTATGTCTATATATTCATTTGTCCGTATATCATATATATGATACACAAATTAACATTTATAAAGAGCACTCATTAAAACAAAAACGCTCATAAAAACAAATTTTAAAAAGTGGATCCAAAGATCTTTAATTCAAGTGATTTAAATAGTTGAATTTAAATTGGATAAAGAGATAAAAATAAATGTCTTTAAATTTAAGCTTACAAGTTTTTCTAGGTGTTCAAAAATCTAATAAAATATTAATGTCTACAAATGTTCTAATATGCCTTGGTTCTAAGACTTTTCCTTCAACAAAAAAATGGTTTACACTGTTCAATATATTTGTCTAATATATTGATAAATAAGTAAAGTAAATTTGATATGGGATTACTCATTCATGAGTACTTTTGTTAGATATCTGATTGATTTACTAAGGTCTGTATAAGTTTGTACTAATGTCTGTATAAGATTGTAATAATCAGTCATGTGTTAAAGAGACAAAAATTTCTTAAAACATAAGTTTACCCATAACATTGTGTTTATTAAGTTTTATTTTTTCTAGAGCAAGCAACCATAAAAATTAAACAACTGATTAAATAAGAACTGTTATTTTAGAGCATTGTACTGCCATTTATTTAAAAGCTAAACTTGGTTAATGTAGAAACTTCAATGTAATTGTGATGCTATTAATGTGCTCATATCTTTCAGGTATACGAATCTGTAAGGTAGAAACTTTAAAAGAGCATTATTTCAAGGTGGTGTTCTGAAGTTGTATGGTAAAAAAATATATTGGGCATTCATTTACTTCTTATCAATAAGATATGTAAAGTTGTATGTTACTTTTTAAATTGGGGAACAATTTAAATGTATTTTTATGTTAATGAGAGTCTAATCTATATAAAGGTTAAAAACTTTCAGCCTTTCTTAAATTCATGTTTTAAATGTGATATCATATGGTGTTAACTAATGTTCATGTGACCTCAAATAATATATGTAATCTTTGTAAAATGATATTTAAAAAAACAAAGATCATCTTTAGAAGTAAAACACTTAAGTTTTATAAAGAGCCCTGCCTTACCTGAGATAAGGCTCTGTGTCCCATCTTACTATATGTGAGAATGACTACGAAAGCAGTAGGTCAGATATTATTTCATTTAAAGTTATGTTCAAAAGTTGTTTTTTTTTTTCTGTCAAGATTTCTAGGATCTCAAACAGGGGATATAATGTATAACTCAGCTGAAAACTTCAGGGTAGCTATTACACGAACTAAGTATTTTTACTCTTGTTAAAAAATTTTATTTTGTAATTTCCTTATAAGTGATCTAAAGATTCCTTGTTAGTGTTTTACAGAAGTGTTGCTTTAAGAACACAACATGGGTTAATTTAAGATAATAAGTCATCACCTACAAGACAGACAGAATAATACAGATCCCAGTTAATAAAAAAGATAAATAATTATAAAGTTATAGACATTAAAGCCCAGTACTCTTAATATAAGGCTGTTAAAATTTATTTGCTGGATGATTAAGATTAGGATTTATATTAAAGTTACATGAAAAGGGACAAGAAAACCAATATTTGGCTCTTGCCCTCTGAGTCAGTCTGAATCCAGGGAACAAGGGACTTCTCAAAGACCTTTGCAACTCTGGGCCTCATATCTTCCCAATTAGGGAGATTAATGAGACCCCTGGAGAACAGAAAGCCAATCAGTGCATTTGCTAAGAAGAGGAGAGTCATCAGAGAAGGGAGACATCCCTGATGCTTCCAAGGGTAGCCACATGGTCAAGCAAGACCTGGACCCACCTAGCGCAAATGGCACTAGCAGAACTGAGAAGCTGCTCTCAAGTTTCCCCAGGAATGACTCCCATAAAAGCTCAGCTGACTGTTAACAATAGATAGAAACAAAAGTCAGTTTGACTGTTTCATGATAAACACTTAGGAAAGACAGTTAAAACCAAAATACAGCCATTCCTGGGCATTTTAAATAATAATATTAATAATAATAATAATAATTTTTTATACACATTATGTTAGCCTCCCAAAATAAGTAAGACTGGAGGCTACAAAGAAGGATTCCCAGAAAGGAATGCCTGATAACTATAAAAAGAGACTATCAAGAGGAGCTGCCAGAGGCAGAAATTTTTAGTTTAAGGCCTACAGATATTCCTAACCTACAGGTAGGGTTGGTGTTTGCTAGTACGATTATCCAGCCCTGAGTAACAGAATTAAAGGTTTCTCTATTACAAACAGAGGTCATACTAGTAAAATGATTTTGCAAGATCAGATAATATTAAATCATTAAACTGTATCTTATGGAGAGGGATAACTGTAACACTAAATGTTAAATATTAAGTTGACAGTCCTGATAACTGGGAATATTAAAGCCTGCTGAGGGAACTTCTATACAGTGACATGTTCCAGCTGCTGCAACATTTTTTCAGTACTCATGGTTCTTGTTTCTCACACAGAAGAACCCATCCCCAGATGAATTTACAACCTGTTCTTCCCCAACCAGACTTCAAAACGAACTGATTTCTAAAAGGCAACTCATGTTCCTCAACTGACTTCTAAAAAGCAACTCATGTCCCTTATACTGTGCCCACTCACGTCACTCTCTCTCAGCTCAGAAGAAGCCAAAATGAGTGACGCCTCTCGTCTTACAACTATGGAGCCAAAAATAAATAGAATATCAATATAAGTAATTAATTAAGTCAGGTAAAACCAGGAATCCAATTTTGGGTGAGTTCTAAAAATTTGGAGACTGTTACCTGAGGGATTAAAATTCCCTCATTGCTCTTTCCCTACCCTATCAAAAATTTGGAAGGGACACATTAAAAAAGGGGGAATGATTTGCATTTCTCTGACTGCTAGAGATGGTGAGCATTTTTTCATATACTTGTTGATTGATTGTATGTCCTCCTCTGAGAAATTTCTGTTCAGGTCCTCGGCCCATTTGTTGATTGGGTTATTCGTTATCTCCTTGTCTAATTTTTTTAGTTCTTTGTATATTCTGAATATTAGCGCTCTGTCTGAAGTGTGAGGAGTAAAGATTTGTTCCCAGGACGTAGGCTCCCTATTTACCTCTCTTATTGTTTCTTTTGCTGAGAAAAAACTTTTTAGTTTGAGTAAGTCCCTTTTGTTGATTCTAGTTATTAACTGTTGTGCTATGGGTGTCCTATTGAGGAATTCGGAGCCCGACCCCACAGTATGTAGATCATAGCCAACTTTTTCTTCTATCAAATGCCATGTCTCTGATTTGATATCAAGTTCCTTGATCCACTTTGAGTTAACTTTTGTGCATGGCGAGAGTAAGGGATTCAGTTTCATTTTGTTGCAAATCTCACTCCAGTAAGATTGGCAGCCATTAGGAAGTCAAACAGCAACAAGTGCTGGCGAGGATGTGGGGAAAAGGGTACTCTTGTACATTGGTGGTGGGACTGAAAATTGGTGCGGCCAATTTGGAAAGCAGTATGGAGATTTCTTGGAAAGCTCGGAATGGAACCACCATTTGATCCAGCTATTCCCCTACTCGGTCTATTCCCTAAAGACCTAAAAAGAGCACACAATAGGGACACTGCTACATCCATGTTCATAGCAGCACAATTCACAATAGCAAGACTGTGGAACCAACCTAGATGCCCTTCAATAGACGAATGGATAAAAAAAATGTGGCATTTATACACAATGGAGTATTACTCTGCATTAAGAAATGACAAAATCATAGAATTTGGAGGGAAATGGATGGCATTAGAGCAGATTATGCTAAGTGAAGCTAGCCAATCCCTTAAAAACAAATGCCAAATGTCTTCTTTGATATAAGGAGAGTAACTAAGAACAGAGTAGGGACGAAGAGCATGAGAAGAAGATTAACATTAAACAGGGATGAGAGGTGAAAGGGAAAGGGAGAGAGAAGGGAAATTGCATGTAAATGGAAGGAGACCCTCAGGGGTATACAAAATTACATAAAAGAGGAAGTGAGGGGAAAGGAGAAAAATTTAAGGGGGAGAAATGAACTACAGTAGAGGGGGTAGAGAGAGAAGAGGGGAGGGGAGGGGGGAGGGGGGATAGTAGAGGATAGGAAAGGCAGCAGAATACAACAGATACCATAATGGCAATATGTAAATCAATGGTTCTGCAACTGATGTGATTTTGCAATCTGTATATGGGGTAAAAATGGGAGCTCATATCCCACTTGAATCAAAGTGTGAAATATGATATATCAAGAACTATGTAATGTTTTGAACAACCTACAATAAAAATTAATTTAAAAAATATTAAAAAGCAAAAAAAAAATGGGGGGGGGAATGATAAACCCAACCTGATCATTTATTAAAATTGGGAGCCATCTTGCCACAAAGTCATGAAAAGATAATTTTGCTTTCCTATAAATTACTGCAAATTCTGAATCTGCTTGGAATGCCTGTCCGTGCCTTGAACTCACCCATGCCTGGCTCTCTGACCAGATAGCAGCCCTCTCTGAAAATTTAGTGACACCTCATAAATATTGGCCTTCTCTGGCCAGACAACGACTCTCGTGAGTCTCTAATGGTCCTCATAAATTCTGATGATGGGGCCAGCAAAAAAAAAAATTGTAAACTAGCAATAGCGTGATGCTTCTCCGAGTTCTGTTATCTGTAACCCCCCTTTTGTGTAACTTACTGGACTATAAAGCTGGGCTGTAGGAAAGGTGGGGTTGCTGTCTTGTTTCTGCCATTTTGAGAGGGATAGGCAGCTCAGCCAGTGGAAAAATAATAAGCTTGCTTTAATTTGATTTTAATTGGAGTCAGTGGTCTTTTCTCCTGTCCTGGTCAAACAGGTAAACACTCCACAAACATGGAGCTCTGCCGGCCTAAAACTTATTGAGAAACTCTCCCTGACCTTGGGCACTTGAAATATATGTTGTTGTCAGGAGCTTTAGCTTCTTTGTAGTGAGACCATCAGAGCTGGGTCTGCATCTATGTGACCTGGAGGACATGGTTTCTTATTTTCCAATGAACATGAGGCAGGAGTGCAGAATTCTCTCTTTGTAGGGAAACTGTTGTCACTGAAGGCTAAGTGTCTCCCCATGTGGTATGTGAAGCCATTTGCGCATCTTCCACATTTCATGGTGTTTCTTGCTGCTGCACTGGGGGTTTAGTATTTGCTTCATGAAATACAAGGAGATCAACAGGGACTCAGTGCTGGAGGGATTTCTCACACGTGTGGTGGGTCAGGGTCTCCAGGAGAATCCACCAATGAGGCTTATATCCCACATAGCTTGCCCCCTCAACCATTGCAACCTGATTCTGAACACGGCCCTGAAACCTCTAAATATAACAAGATGCCTTTATATGAAGAGATCAGACATATAGGGATTACTGGCTGCACCATGTCTGCCACAAGACATTTAGAAGTCAATGGCAGATCCAAATGGCCCCACCAGAGATATTTTATGACACAACTGCACACCACAGCTCTGGGTCACTACTCAGCAGGCGCCAACATACAGGATTCTTTCTTCTACACCATTTTCATGAAACCCAGTCAATCAAGGCACTCTCTGGTACACTCATGATCAGCAACTGGACATCCAAATGTTCTTCAGTGCCACTTGGTCATAAGAATTTCAAAAATTTCATGGTATTTATCTAGCCATTTTTCAAGGATGAAGTTGGATGCACTGTGAGTTTCAATTCTTTCAGGAACCATTAAATGGTGAGGAATTTCATTTCAATGAAAGCTCTGGAGGACTCTCACAGGCAAGGCTTCCCATGGAGTGGCCAAAAGGTCACATGAAGCCAGGCCCATTGAGGTCTACAATGCTAGGTCCATGTGTGTTTTGAATCTCAACTATGGTTGCCAAGTCTTTCAGAATAAAATCATGTGATATCGTAGCTGAGATTCCCAGTGTTCTGTGGAGAGCCACCTGGGCCTATATCTCAGTTTCGAATGGGGACTCTCATGCGTGGCCTCCTGAAATCCCAACACAATTCATGGCAATTCTTCTCTGAGGTCAGGTCCAGAACGCAGTCTCTAAGGGGAATCACACCAAAGTTCAAGCCATGGTGGACACAGTTATGTCTTCCAACTGCCACACAAATGACCACAATTAAAACCAAAACACTTTCACATAGCCCTCGTCTTCTTCCATGTAGACACTCATCAAATCCTCTGGCTGGACGTTTCCAAAAGGGGTGAAGTTCAAGACCCTGTCCAAAATATGCTCCCTCGCCCCTATGTTGCCTAAGGTCAGTGTGGCCTAAACACCTTTCCTGTGAACCAGGAGTGATCAAATAGGCCTGACCTTATTACTGCTCCACTTCTCCAATTTGAGGCCTACTGACTGCCAGGTATAAATTCTTTATATGAATGGGAGTCATGAAAAAACCCAAGCATCTATGGTCTAGCCTTTGCAGGCCAGGATGGAGGTCAGGAACCTTACAGAAGATGGCGAGAGACTTCATACACAATGACTGCTATTTTGACCATTTTGTATTTGTAGCACACATGGAATCTTACCTTAGATCCATCAGGTGTTAAGAATCTAAGCAGCAGCCTCACACAGGTTCACGAGGCTGATTCAGACACATCCCTTTTGGAAGCAATTAAGCAAAGAGCCACAGGTGATGCCCATTCATTTCCATTTGAAAACTGTTTTCTTAAGGCTTCACAAAGGGGTGGCCTGAGGCAAAGACCTTCCTGACATTCAGGGCAATGAAGCAATAGGTAAGCAAATGGCCCAAAGCAAGGATTCTCCACTGAGACTTCACTGGTCACATTGATATCTGAGTTTTCTGAGATCCTCCCATTCCCTTCAGTTATCATGTACATGGCCATGTTACAGTGCTTGGAGGTGGTACATATCTTGGACACAAAACCATGAGCCAATTCTTGAGAGTGGCCAGAATTCAGGAAGAAAACAGAAACGTAGTAAGATAGTAGGTGTTGCCCATCCATAAGGCAAGTCACAGTCCATGCGTTAATTGGGCAGGATGAATCCTGGGAAGCTTTCTACAAGACAGGAAACATCCATTGATGCATTTTCTTTTCTAATGTCTACAACCACGGACACAGTGGGAGAAACAGACATAGAAACACTCGCCTTGTCAAACAATTTACTAGAAAAAGTCCATTCCAATCCAAACAAACCACCTTTCCTACCTATTCTCAGAACATGAGACAAAACCACACACTCACACCCACACCCACAAAGGCACCTCCTTCCCCCAAGTAGGTTTGTAACTATCCAGAGTGTCCTTTGACTGGTGGGTCATACTATGTTCCCCTGATATGGCCTATCCATTCTCAGATCTGGTCTCCTTGGCCAACTCTGTGACGTTGTCAGGAGCATGTGGAGAGCCACTACCTACTTTCTCAGGAAAGGTCCCTGGCATGTGGCCATCCTCACATCAGTAGGTACCAAGAAAGACTGATTCTGTCCTTAGTAACACCAAACAAGTGAGCCCACTGGGACTGGGACTTGGATTGGCTCTCAGTGCCTGGCTTCCTGGATCCCAAGTTTAAAGTGTTCCATCACCAAGGAAGTGAGGTAGGTTACTTCCTTCAGGAATTTAATGAGGTCACTGCCTTGGCAAACACATTGTCCTAACAGTTTCTTCCAATGGTTCCATGAGATGGAGGCTGCCCCTACTTCCTGTGACATTTTCACAAGTTAGAATGATATATAAATCAAAGGCACCAAGAAACAGCGCTCCACAAAGGCCTGGTTTGCTCCGTCTCCTGTACATTAAGAGAGAGGCTGATTCAGCCACATCCCTTCATCCTGACCAGGTTTTTTGGCAATGGAAGATGACTTTTGCTCTCTCAGGTCCTTCATAGCTGCCTACATCTTCTTCAGGGATCATTTCTGCATGGACCTATGAGGTTCTCAGCAAGTGGAAGATCCCCTACATCCCTATATTTTAAGGCCAACTCTGTCCCTGCTCTTCTCTAAAGTTAGATTGAGAGATCACTGTGTGGTTACGGTTAATAACAGTTTCGATTTGGGTTAGGAATCATTCTGCAGGATGAATAATGGTATTGGGAATCTGTGATATTTATAAGAATATAGACGTGAGTTAAAATTATGGAAACAGAAATCTAGGTAAGATTTGCATCCCAGAAGGGCATTGAGACCTTCATTGGGATACTTAGCAATGTTATACTTTCTGCACAAATGTCTCAGATAAATCCATACACAATGGCATAGGACGTTGTACCTTGGATGATTGAATGTCGAAGAGAACCTCCAGTCAAAAAGGGATAGTCGGTGGAATTAGGAAGATAGTCAGTAGGTTTAGAAAGAAGGGTGAGAATAAGATTTGGAAAAAGGTTCTTTACCAATAGGGTTTCGGTTAGAGAGTGAATATTAATGTCAGCCCATGTTAAGTGTCAGTCACAATAATGAATTTGGGAAAATATGTAGGAAAGGAGGTATCAATAGAGACCTTAGGAAATCAGGCAAATTATTAAGTGAGTCATAGGATTAGGCATTTTCAACAGGGTTGAGGTTGAATATATAACCTTAGGAAGAAAGAAATATGTAGTCACCAATAGAATTGACATTTGAGAGCATTAGGCAACCTGGGCATGAATGTTTTTAGTAATTCATGCTCACTTTCCATTTAGGCTTTGTTGAAAATAAATAAAATAGGTACTTGTCTCTTCCTGTTTTTCTGTATGCTTAAGAAAACACTCTTGAAATCTTGAAAACTTTTTGCTAATCTTGTTCCCAGAATGTGCTGTCCCCAACTGCCAAACTGCAGAATGTACACCCTCACCCGTTTACATGCAAACCGCCCACTTGCCCTGACCCATCAATAAACTTCCCTCCCTGCCCTCTTCAAGAAAAGTATATAAGCTCTGCTTAAGCTGTTCTCAGTGCTCTCTGCTCTATTCAAGTGAGGTCTGAGCCCCAGAATTTTGGGTGCTTTGCTGTTGCATGAGACAGTGTCTTGGTGGTCTCTTCCTCCAATGGTCGCCTGACAATTACATCTGAGGGCCCCAGCGAGTTCCAGCAGCGTTGGACGAGAGACCCCCAATAGGCTCATCTCAGGTTAAGTAAGGCGCCACTTTCTTGTTTCAGGTTTCAGGTTAGGGATGGGCAAAATGGCTATTGGTGATGAGCATGAGCTCTCTCTGACGGTGGCTGACAGAAGTGTCACAGAGCCACAGGCCACGTCTCTGGGGAACGCCCCAGAGAACTCGGGAAACCGAGTAACAATAGTCTCCTAAACTCAGTGATATTTTGTTTTGGATTCGGTATTGTCAGCCCATCAGGTTTTCCTGGCTACTCAGTCCTGTTCTCAGTATTGGACGTCCATTGCCTGTCTTTATTGTCTTGTCTTGTCTGTGTCGTGTGTCATTGCTTTCACTATTTGTGTATCTTTCATATGGGACAGAACACTTCAATGCCTCTGTCCCTGAACCTTGATCACTGGACCAAAGTCTGCTTAAAGGCTCAGAATCTTCTTTTTTTCAGTAAAACGTCAGATCTGGAAGACTCTATGTGTCTCAGAATGACCCACCTTTGGAGTCGGATGGCCCCCAGAAGGATCTTTCTACTTCACACTAATTCAAAAACTCAGAGATATTGTCTTTCAGCCGGGGCCACATAGCCATCCAGATCAACAGCAATATATCTTTAGTTTGCAGGACCTCTGCAAATCTCCTCTTCCATGGTTGAAGCCTTCCTTGTCCCTGTCCCCGCTCCTACTGGTTCTCCCACTTTTCTATCTCTCAAACCCTCTGCTCCCCCTCCTCCACCCTCTGTTGTCCCTGAGTCTCAAGACTCTACTGGACTCTCTTCCCCCTCCTTATGCCCTGCCCTTGTCCTCCAACCCCAAACACCCTCTAAGTGATTCCCCTGCTGCTGACTCAGACTCTCCACCATTGGAGGAATATAGGCCAGCCCAGCGCCCTCCAGGTGACTACCCCACGGCACACACAGCCCCTCCTTCCTTGGAGGTAGCTGGCCCGGCCAAAAGAACACAAAGTACTCGCTGGGGGGGTTAAACTTTGAAGTGGATACAGGGTAAGTATACTCAGCCCTTAAGGCCCCATTGGGCCATCTATCAAACAAAAAGGACTCTAGTTCAAGGGGCTAATGGGAGTAAATATGGGGCTTAGACAACTAAGAGGACCATGGACCTGGGGAAAGAAAAAATCCATCACTCGTTCCTAGTAATCCCAGAATGCCCGACCCCATTGATGGGCACACATCTGCTCAAAAAGCTCCAGGCCAGAATAACTTTTAACCCTGAAGGCCCCCAAGTGAAATTTCTAAATTTTTCAGTAAAAACTCCTATAGTCACGGCTTTTACTATGTCAGTAGAAGATGAACATCAACTTGTCAAACCCCCCAAGACTGATCAAACAGGCAAGCTACCCCGGAAATGGATAACAGATTACGCAGATGCCTAGGAAAAAAACTGCTGGGTTACACGTAGCCGTGAAACATCCTCCAATAACAGTGGAGTTAAAAACTTCAGCCCCCCCATCAATGTCAAAAAATATCCTCTGAGCAAAAAAGCTAAAGATGGGATAAGGCCCCATATTCAGAAATATCTGGCCTTAAGGGTCCTAAGGCCCTGTCATTTGAACTGGAACACTGCCCTGTTACCAGTATAAAAATCCAGGAACCGGGGACTATCGCACCGTTCAAGACCAAAGAGAGATCTACAACAGAGTGCAGGACATTCACCCCACAGTACATAATCTGTACAATCTGCTTAGCACTCTGAACCATGAGCGGAAATGGTATACTGTTCTGGACTTAAAAGATGCTTTCTTTTGCTTGCCTCTGCATAAAGATAGTCAGTTGCTATTTGATTTCGAGTGGGTAGACCCAGAAACCGGGACGTCTGGTCAACTAACATGGACTAGACTCCCACAGGGGTTCAAAAACTCCCCCACTCTCTTTGATGAAGCCCTCCACAGAGACCCCAACAACTTCAGAACTATGCACCCTGACGTCACCCTGCTTCAATATGTCGATGACCTGCAACTGGCAGCCAACACCAAGAAAAACTGTGAGTCTGGAACCCAATTATTATTATACGAGCTTGCTCAACTCTGGTATAGTGCTTCTGCCAAAAAAGCCCAAATTTGCCAGCAAGAAGTAATCTTCCTGGACTATTCCCTTAGGGGCAGTAAGCGATGGCTCACTGAGACCAGAAAACAATCCATTGAGCAGATACCACCCCCATCTAAAAGCAGACAACTCAGAGAGTTTCTTGGGACTGCTGGCTTATGCAGCTTATTGATACCTGGGTTTGCGTCCTTATCTGCTCCTTTATACCCGCTGTTAAAGAGAGATGCCCAATTCTAATGGACCCCTGAGCACCAGCAAGCTTTTGATAACATCTAAGGACACTGACACTGAAACCCTCAACTTCACTGAGCCCAGCTTGCATCTTCAGAAAGCCCTAAACTAAGTTAAAAATGTACATCAACTCACTCACCTTGGTTCAAAGAAACTGCAGGCATTCCTGAAGGATCAAGAACAGAGTTTTCCACTAACCGACTCAGAGCGAAAGAAATAACTGAACGGGTAACAAAAGCCTGCCGGGTCTGTCAATTGGTTAATGCTTACCCTTCCAACTTTCCTGCAGGAAAGCACCTACAAGAAACCAGACCAGGACAATTCTTGGAAGTGGACATTACTGAAATTAAGCCAGGAAGTTATGGACTTAAATATCTCCTAGTCTTTGTAGATACATTTTCAGGATGAATTAATTGAAGCCTTCCCCCACACACACACACACAAAAAAAAAAAAACAACAACAACAAAATAAATGGCACAAATGGTGGTCAAGAAGATCCTGAAAGATATTTTTCTAAGATACGGACTGGCTAAGGCAATAGGGTCTGATAATGGACTGGCGTTAATTGCCCTGATAAGTCAGGGATTAGCCAGGACCCTGGGGATTAATTGGAAATTACATTGTGCTTATAGACCCCAGAGCTCAGTACAGGTAAAAAAAAAAATAATAATAGAACCATTAAAGAGAATTAACAAAATCAAGCTTAGAGATCGGCATAAAAGATCGATCTATTCTCCTGCTTTATGCACTGTTTCATGCAAGAAATACTCATACTCCTCTGTTTCCTTGTGTAACCTCACCCCCTATGAAATTCTCTATGGTCCCTCTTCCAGTAAGGGACCTAACCCAAACTCTAAGACCTAACGATCCCTTCCACACCCCCTTGCTTGACAGACTTAAAGCTCTTGAAAGAAATCAGCAATATCTGTGGAAACATCTGGCCACTGCCGACCAACCTGGGGACGAGGGGACTCCATATCGATACCAAGTAGGAGACTTCGTCTACATTAGACGACATCAGGTGTCATCCCTGGAACCCCACTGGAAAGGACCATATAAGGTGCTACATATAACACCTACAGTGGTAAATGTAGACGGAATCACTTCAAGGATCCATGTCTCTCATCTCTGGCCTGCGCCCTGTCCAAAATCTGACTGGAAACTGGAAAAGACTGGTAACACTTTCAAAGTGCGTATTCGCCATGTGGATAAGGCTACAGACTCTCCCCTTGGCCAAGAGTAGTCCTAACCCTCATCAGCCTGTTCAGCAGTAATGGCTGATCACAAATCCTACTGTACAAGAAGTATGGTCTATCTTGCATACAGCCCCTTTAGGGACATGGTGGCCATCTCTCCACCCAGACATTTGTCAGCTGGCTATAGGTCTTTCCTATTGGGATATCCCTGATGAAGGGGATCCAACTAAAATTCCAATAAATCCTTTCCGTATCATAGGTAATAGAAACAAACATTATGGATGTAGGGACACGAGAGCCAGATGCAGGTTGGCTAGCCTAGATTACTATGTTTGCCCAGCGGACTATCAAAGCCACAAACAGACATGGCTGTGTGGGGGAAATACCGACTTCTTCTGTAAGTCATGGGAATGTGAGCATACAGGGGTGCCTGGTGGAACCCAAACTCCTCATCAAATTCAATACACAGCATTGGCCATATTACCAATTACACAACCAATACCGATGGCCCCCAGAGGGGTCTCTAGATCCTAAAATTCTCCGTGACCTTTTTAACTTCGGCAAGTGCTCAAAGGGTGGAAGGAAATTCCCCTAAGTGGAGGCATTTTCCCTCCTTCGCTCACATCCTGAACTATGCTTATCCAATAGATCCTCACCCTCAGCTTTCTGCTCCAGACTCTCTGCTGCCACTCCCACCTCAGCAACCTGATTTCTTCCCTCCAATTACTAGATCAAAAACCCAAACCGCCGGTTCTCAGATTATTGCCCCCTTGCTGAGGTAGCAGGTACTGAGGTACCCATCCACCCACTCACTACTCTCTTCTCCTGTCAGTGCCCGCACCAGGTCCCACCAGGTCCTCTTACCAGCTAACCCAAAGCTCAAACCAGCTAAGGAGAGCCCTCAGACCCCTATCCAAAATGTAATGAAAATGGCCTTTAAAGTTGCTCTGTCATCACTGAAAACAGGTTACTAAGAATTTAAAGTCCCTCACAGGCTTTTTGGGATACAAACTCCCATCTTCCCCTCTGCTCTATCTGTTCTACTGCTCAAGTTTTGTTGCCTGGAAAATTCCAAACCCCTTTCCCATTATTCTTTTACATGTCTCCTTCCTCATGCTCAGACCCAAGGTGCTGCTCTCAGACCCGCCTTCCCTGTCTTCCCCGTCTATACCAGGCCCACAGAAAAGTCTTAAATGACCTTCTCCAGCAGTCTTCACCATGGCTGACTTTAGGACTTTCAGCCAAAGAGTCCCTATAAAAGAGTTCAATGTAGATAAACTTCCCCTTTTCGTGTTTCCCTGTTCTATTTGGCCACTGGCTGGAAAAATCAGCACTCCTAAGCTAGACTCCCCCTTACTAGTTTTTCACAAAACATGTGAACAAGGCCTCTGGCCTTGAGCTGGGGCTTCACAGACATGGTTACATTTCTAAGATAAATAAGTTACCAAATGAGCTCCATTGTTACAGCTGGCAGTGAGAAAAAAAAAAGAGAAGAAAAAAGCTCTCCCACTCCAGGTGTCCTTAAAATGTTAACTTGCCCAGAACAGATGAAAAAAACAATAGAAACGAAAACTTCTTTTTGTGAACTTATGCAGACTGTGAACTTCTGAGCCCCTTCCCTTACATGTTGGGTACAAAATTCGGAAACTACCTAAATTTGGAGATCAGGTGACTAATTGATTACAACAGAAGCAATGCCCTCTAAATCCGTTGCAACCAAATAGGTATGTTTCGCTGTCTTCGGTGCTATCTTAGGTGCCTTGAATTGTCCGTCCTTACAACAGTATAATTCTATATACTTAAACATTTTTTATGTTTTCATAAAATGGTCAACAGATGTGATTAATTATGTAATGTTCAGATGTTTCCCAGAGTGCTCTATCATGAGGCAGGTTAATTTAAATATCAAATACGGGGGCATACAACCCGGTTCCTCTGGGAACCTGTATCCCTCACTTTAGCCATCCTATTAGGAAAAGGAGCTGCTGCAGGTGTGGGCACAGGAATCACTGTCCTAGTCCATGTGACACAACAAATGACCCGATGAGAAGCAGCAATAGACCAAAATTTAAAGATATTAAAAACCTCCATCACAGTTTTATAGGAATCTTTAACCTCTCTCTCTGAAATTGTTTTACAGAACATGCGAGGGTTGGACCTCCTCTTCGTGAGAGAAGGGGGCTTTTGTGCTGCATTGAGGGAAAAAGTTGATTTAATGCCGACCATACTGGAGTTGTAAAAAAATCTATGAGTAAATTAAGAAGATGCCTAGAAGAGCATCAACAAGAGAGAGATGCACAAAAAGGGTGGTTTGAGTCTTTGTTCACACAGTCCCCCTGGTTAACTACGCTTTTATCAGCCCTGGCCAGTCCATTAATAATCCTCATTTCATTGCTAATTGTAGGACCCTGTTTGATCAACCATCTAGTTTCCTTTCTACAAGCTTAAATTGGATAAGTTAAACTTATGGTAATCAGACAACAATATACCTCACTAGAAGACATAAAATGTGAGACCCCGCAATGCTCATTTTTATGATTAAAATTAAGCAGAATAAGAAGTGGGGAATGAAAGGTTAATAAAATATGTACTTTTAACTTCTTGTTTTTCTGTATGCTTAACAAAATACTGATGAAATCTTGAAAACTGTTTGCTAATCTTGTTTCCAGAATGTGCTGTCCCCAATTGCCAAACTGTTGAATGTACTCCCTCTCCCATTGGCATGCAAACCACTCACTCGACCTGACCCATCAATAAATTTCCCTCCCTGCTCTCACCACGTAAATTGCATAAGCTCTGCTTAAGCTGTTCTTAGGGCTCTCTTCTCTATTCAAGTGAGCTCTGAGCCCCAGCATGCTGGACCCCCAATAAACCCTTTGCTGTTGCATGAGACAGTCTCTTCGTGGTCTCTTTTCCGACGATCGCACGACTTTACATTGGTACAATCATAAGTGTGAACATTCCTATGTGTGTCCAGAATATTACTATAATAAATAATATATGTAGATCAGGTAATAGGAGTTTTTCTTCCACCATTTATGGGAGCAATATTTTGAAGATATATGAATTAGTATTTTGGGTAGAAATAGGTGTACCATTTGTCTATGAATACAGAGATAATGCATGAATAGACAATACTGTGAATTAATAATATTACTGGTTCCAACTTTAAATAATGGATTGAATTGATATCTGAAAATATACAGGAAACCTTATATTGATATACTACATTTAATCCTACCCATTATACATCTGAATGAAATATTAGGGTTATGGATTTTCATGAAGAGTGTTTGAGTTTTGCTTCAAAAGTGATTATGGAAATTGAAAATAATGTGTTTGGAAAGAAGTCTCATGAAAAGACCAGTCCAGAAACCTGGAGGTATGCATGTGTTCTGAAGCAGAAAGTGATTTAAAGTGAAACAAACGCCTATATATTTGCTAACTTGTGGATGATAAATATATACGATGATGTGCAGAAATTGAAGAAATAGTAATGTACCAGTGTTGAATAAAAATGAACGTTAAAATACACATCATGTCCCATAGGAATCTACTTGAATTGATGTTAAACTGCGTCCGTTAATGTAGAAATATTAGAATTTGTATGCACCATTCACTGAAGTTAGTTTTCAGTACTAGGAAACAAATATGTATTTCAGGTAGATGAGTATTTCTGAGAATAATCTTGTGAAAAGTTGATTATAAATCCACATACATGAACATGAATGAATTCAGGGAGTGTATAATAAGACTCATACATTTCATATTTTGAAAAATCTGGAGAGTATATATATATATATATATATATATATATATATATACACACACACACACACACTCACACAAACTGAGACTATAAAAATAGCAATATATATGCCAATTGAAATTCACCATGAAATATACATCATCCACAGATTCAAAAATATTCATGTTACTGAAGATAGATTTATGTATAATGTTGTTTAACTAGGAAGTTTACCCATACATTAAATTTTCAGTTCCAACAGCATTTAGGAGGAGTAATCTCTTCTCACATTTTGTATCTGCCAAGTCAGCCACCTCACAAGAATGTACGTGTGATACCAGGTAGGATTCTATATGTGCATATAAAAATACATGTGCTGAGTAGGCTACAGAGAGAGGGAGACAGGAATTCACATATTTGTTAACTTTAAAAACACATGGATAACTATTTCAACAGAAAATTGACTAGATTTATAACACATACCCTTTTTTATGCAAAAGGCAAGTCCAACTATACACCATGCTTCCTCTGAACTGCTTGGATTTCTATTCTGTTTGGGTTATTTTTCTCCATCATATTAGGAGTAGTAGTCAGAGCCCAGTAGGTTATGAGTTAGTGTCAGGGATCAGTATTTCAAATGGAAAGTAGAATAATGAATCAAATGTGTATGCAAATATATGCTACACAAAAATCTTCCCACTCTCATCCAGAACAAATCCTTGACATTACCTTCACCTGAAGTAAGTCACAATTAGAATAGAAGAGTTAGAAAATCTGTGAATACATATCTTGAGTGGAAAATGCTCAGAGTTCAGAACCTTGGAGGTGGTAGAGGAGTTTCCAAAAGTAAGGGACATGGTAAACACTCCTCTAACATGGAGGTCTGCTGGCGTAAAGACATCTTGAGAAACTGCCTCTGAGGTTGGGCACTTGAAACATACGTTATTTTCAGGAGCTTTAGCTTCCTTTGTAGTGAGACAATAAAATCTGGGTCTGCATCTATGTGACCTGGAGGATATGGTTTCTTATTTTCCAGTGAACATGAGGCAGCAGTGCTGAATTCACTCTTTGTAGGTAAACAGTGGCCACTGGGGTCTAATTGTCTCCCCATGTGGACTGTGGAGCCATTTGGTCATCCTCCACTTTTCGTGGTGTTTCCTGCTGTTGCACTGGGAGTTTGGTATTTGCTTCACAAAATACAAGAAGTTCAACAGGGACACAGTGCTGGAGGGAGTTCTGTCACGTGTTGTGGGTCAGGGTCTGCAGGAGAATGCAACAACCAGGCTTCTTTCCCACATACTTTGCCCCCTTGTCCATAGCAACATGATTCTGAACATGGCCCTGAATCCTCTCCATATAAAAACATGCTTTTACATATTCGGGTCTCCTGGCTGCACCATGTTAGTCACAAAAAATTTGGAAGCCAATGAGAAATCCACATGGCCATAACACAGATGTATTATCACACAACTGCAGACCACTTCTCTAGGCCCAATACTCTGCAGGCTCTAACTTGCTTGCCCCCATGTCCATAGCAACTTGATTCTGAACATGGCCCTGAAATCTTTCAATATAAAAACATGCTTTTACATATACAGGTCTCCTGGCTGCACCATGGCAGTCACAATGAATTTGGAAGCCAATGGCAGAACCACGTGGTCACAACACAGATGTATTATCACAAAACTGCACACCATTTCTCTAGGCCAACAACTCTGCAGGCTATAACTCAATGGCATCTCTGTTCTACACCATTTTAATGAAACCCAGTGAATTAAGGCAGGGTCTGGTACACTCAAGATCAGCAACAGGACATCCAAAGGTTCTCCAGTGCCACCTGGTCATGGGAATTTTAAAAATTTCATGGTATTTATCTGGCCATTTTTCAAGGATGAAGTTGGAGGCACTGTGGGTTTCAATTCATTCAGGAACCATTAAATGTTGAGGAAGTTCATTTCAAAGAAAGCTCTGGAGAACTCTCACAGGCAAGGCTTCCAAAAGAGTGGCCAAAAGGTCACATGAAGCCAGGCGCAGTGAGGTCTCCAATGTGACGTCCATGTGTGTTTTGACTCAAAACTATCCCTGCCAAGTCTTTCAGAATAAAATCATGTGATATACTGGCTGAGATTCCCAGTACTCTTTGGAAAACCACCCTGGGCCTAGATCTCAGTTTCCAAGGGTGACTTTCATGCGTGGCCTCCTAATATCCCAACACTTTTCATGGCAATACTTCTCTGATGTCAATTCCAGAACGCAGTCTCTAAGGGGAATCAAACCAGAGTTCAAGCCCAGGTTGACCCAGTCATCTCTTCACACCGCCAATCAAATGAACACAATTAAAAACAAAACACTATCACATGGCCCCATCTTCTTCCTTATAGACACTCATCATAACCACTGGTTGGAGCTTTCCATGAGGGGCACATTCCAAAAGAGTGTCCAAAATAAGCTCCCTTGCCCCTCATTTGGCTCAAGTCAGGGTGGGAAGGACACCCTTCCTGTGAACCAGGAGTGATCAAATAGGCCTGTCATTAATACTGCTCCGCTTTTCCAATTTGAGGCCTTCTGACTGTGGGGTTTAGATTCTTTATGTGAACTGGAGTCATGAGAAAAGACAAGCACCTCTGCAGAGATTTGAAGAACTCATTTGACCAAAAGGATCGCTATTCTCACTTGATTGATTTCAGGAACCTACAGAGAAAGGCAATAGAATTCATTCACAATGACTGAAATTTTTTGCGAATTTGGTTTTGGTTTCACACATGGGATCTTTCTTTAGATCCATCAGGTGCTGAGAATCTAAGCCACAGCCTCACACAGGGTAGAGAGCCTGATTCAGACACATCCCTTTCCGAAGCAATTTAGCAAGAGCCACAGGTGATGCCCATTCATTTCCATTTGAAAACTGTTTTCTTCAGGCTTCACAAAGGGGTAGCCTGAGCCCAACATCTTCCTGACATTCAGGGCAACAGAACAATAGGTAAGCAAAAGGCCCAAAGCATGGTATCTCCACTGAGATTTTTCTGGTCACACTCATATCTGAGTTTTCTGAGATACTGGCCATTCCCTTCAGGTATCCAGTACATGGACATGTCAAAGACCTTGGAGTTGGTACATATCTTGGACACAAAACAATGAGACTATTCTGGAGAGTTGCCAGAATTCAGGAAGAAAACAGGGACTTAGGAAGGTAGTAGGTTTTGCCAATCCATAAGGCAAGCTGCAGTCCATTCATAAATTGGGCAGGATGAATGCTGGGAATCTTTTTACTACACAGGACACATCCATTGTTGCATTGTCTTTTCTCATGTCTACAACCACGGACACAGTGGGATACACAGACATAGAAACACTCACCTTGTCAAATGACTTACTAGAAATAGTTCACTGAAAACCAAACAAACCGCCTTTCCTACCTATTCTCAGAACAAGAGACAAAACCACACACCCACACTCACAATGGCACCTCCTTCCCCTAAGTAGGTCTGTGACTATCCGGAGTGTTCTCTGACTGGTGGGCAATACTATGTTCCCCCGAAATGGCCTGTATTCTCTCAGATCTGGTTTCCTTGGCCAACTATGTGAAGTTGTCAGGAAAAAGTGGTGAGCCACTACCTGCTTTCTCAGGAAAGGTCCCTCTTCAGAGCTCTCCTGGCATTTGGCCATCCTCACATCAGTAGGTACCAAGAAAGACTGACTCTGTCCTTGGTAAATCCAAACAAGTGAGCCCACTGGGACTGGGACTGGAACTGCATCTGGGTGCCTGGCTCCTTGGATACCAAGTTCAGAGAGTTCCATCACCAAGGAAATGAGGTATGACACTTTCTTTGGAACTGAATGAGGTCACTGCCTTTGCAACCACTTGGTCCTAACAGTTGCTTCCAAGGGCCCCATGAGATGGAGGCTGCCCCTTCTTCCTCTGACACTTTCACAATTTAGAATGGTATATCAACCATAGGCACACACACAGGCCTGGTTTGGTCCATCTTCTCCACAATAAGAAGAGAGAGGCTGATTCAGACACATCCCTTCATCCTGACCAGGTGGTTTGTCATCGAAGATGACTTTTGCTCTTTCAGGTCCTTCATACCTGTCTACAACTTCTCCAGGTATCATTTCTGCATGGACCTTTGAGGATCTCAGCAGGTGGAAGGTCCCCTACTTTTCTGTATTGTAAGAACAACTTTGTCCCTGCTCTTCTGTAAAATGAGATTGAGGGAACAGTGTATTTTTGGGTTAATAACAGGTTTGATTTCGATTTGTGTTAGGAATCATTCTTCTGGATGAATAATGGTATTGGGAACCTGGTATATTTACAAGAATGTAGAGGTGAAATATAAGTATGAAAACAGAAATCCAGGTATGATTTTAAACCCATAAGGGCATTGGGCCCTTGATTGGGATACTTAGCTTTGAATTATGTTCTGCACAGATGTCTCAGATAATTTGATATACAATGGCATAGGACCTTGTACCTTGGAAGATTGAATGTAGAAGAGAACATCCCTTCAAAAAGGGATAGTCGGTAGGATTAGGAAGATAGTCGGTCGTTTTAGGAAGAAGAGTGAGTATATGATTTGGAACAAAAGTTCTTTAGCAATAGGATTTCAGTTAGAGAGTGAATGTATATGCCAGCACATATGAAGAGCCAGTCACGATGATGAAGTGGGGAAAACATGTAGAAAAGAAGATATCAATAAAGATATTACGAAATCAGGGAAAGTATAAAGTGAGTGAGAGGATTAGACATTTTCAACAGGCTTGAGGTTGAATCTTAGAAAGAAACAAATATGAAGTCACCAATAATATTGACATTTGAGAGCATTAGGCACCCTGCACATGGATGTTTTTAGTAATCTATGTTCACATTTCATTTAGGCTTTGCTTGGTTCAATCATAAGTGTAACATTTACATTTTTGTCCAGAATATTATTGTGATAATATGTATATGTAGATCAGGTGACATAAGTATTTCTTCCACCATTTTTGGTAGCAATATACTGAAGACATAAAATTAGTATTGGGCGTACAAAGAGGTGTACCCTATGTCTATGAATATAGAGATAAAGCATGAATAGACCATACTGTGAATAAGTAATATAACTTGTTCCGACTTAATATAATGGGATGAACTGATATCTGAAAAATTACTGGAAATCTTATATGCATATACAATCATTCATTCCAACCAGTTATTCATCTAATGTCAATATTAGTGTTTTGGTTTATCATGAAGAGTGTGTGAGTTTTACTTCAAAAGTGATTATGGAAATCGAAAATAATGTGTTTGGAAAGAAGTCTCATGAAAAGACCAGTCAAGAAACCCTGACAATACATGTGTTGTGAAGTAGGAAGTGATTAAAGTTTAAAGAAATGCCTACAAATTTGTGAACTTGTGGATGAAATACATATCTTATGATGAGCAAAAACTGAAGAAATAATAATGTACCAGTGTTGAATATAAATGAACATCATATTATATATCATGTCCCATTGGGATCTACTTGCATTGGTGATAGACTGGATCAGTTCCTGTAGAATTATTAACATTTGTATGCACCATTCACTGAAGTTAGTTTTCAGTACTAGGAAACAAATATGTATTTAAGGTGGATGAATATTTCTGAGACTAATATTTTGGAAAGTTTATTATAAATCCACATGCATGAACATGAATGAATTTAGAGAGTGTATATAAGACACATATATTTCATATTTTGAAAAATCTGGAGAGTGTATATATATATATATATATATATATATATATATATATATATATATATATATACACACATACCCACACACACAAAAAAAAACCACACACAGACATTTAAAAGTAGCAATATATATGCCAATCAAAATTCATCTTTAAATATATATCATCCACAGATGCAAAAATATTTATTTTACTGAACATGAGTTTATGTATAATGATGTTCTACTAGGAAGTTCCCCTATAGGTGGAATTTTCAGTTCCAACAGCAATTTGGAGGAGTGATCTCTTCTCACAATTTGTATCTGCCAAGTCAGCCACCTCACAAAAATGTACATGTGATACCAGGTAGGATTCTATAAGTGCATATGAAAATACATGTGATGAATAGGCTACAGAGAAAGGGAGACAGGAATTCATATATTTGTTTAATTTAAAAAACACATGGTGAACTATTTCAATTAAAAATTGACTAGATTTATAACACCTACCATTTATCATGCAAAAGGTAAGTCCAAGTATGCAGCATGCCTCCTCTGAACTGCTTGTATTTCTATTCTGTTTGGGTATTTTTCTCCATCATATTAGGATTAGTAGTCAGAGGATAGTAGGGTATGGGATAGTGTCAGGGATTCAGTATTTCGAATAGAAAATTGAAAATGAATGCAATGTGTATGCAAATATGTGCTACACAAATATCTTCCCACTCTCATCCAGAGCAATGCCTTGACATTACCTTCGCCCCATGTATGACACAATTAGAGCAGAAGAGTTAGAAAATCTGTGAATACATATCTGCAATGGAAACTGCTCAATTTTCACAAATTTGGAGAAGGTAGAGGAGTTTCCAAAATTAAGGGACAATGTAAACTCTCCACAAACATGGAGCTCTGCTGGCCTAAAGAGTTCTTAAGAAACTGCCTCTGAGGTTGGGCACATGAAATATATGTTGTTGTCAGGAGCTTTAGCTTCCATTGTAGTGAGACCATCCAAGCTGGTCTGCATTTTTGTGACCTTTGTGAGCACATGGTTTCTTGTTTTCCAATGAACATGAGGCAGCCTTGCTAAATTCTCTCTTTGTAGGTAAACTGTGACCAATGGGGGCTAAGTGTCTCCCCGTGTGCACTGTGAACCCATTTGGTCATTCTCCACTTTTCGTGCTGTTTCTTGCTGCTGCACTCGCAATTTGGCATTTGCTTCATGAAACAAGGAGTTCAACTGGGACACAGTGCTGGAGCGAGTTCTGTCACGTGTGGTGGGTCAGGGTCTGCAGGAAAATGCACCAACCATGCTTCTATCCCACCAGCTTGCCTCCTTGAGCATAGCAACCTGATTCTGAACATTGCCCTGAAACTCCTACATATAACAAGATGCCTTTTGAGAGAAGGGTCTGCTGGCTGCACCATATCAGTCATAATCCATTTGGAAGCCAAAGGCAGATCCACATGGCCAAACCACAGATTTTTTATCACACACCTGCCCACAACTTCTCTAGGTCCACTACTCAGCAGGCTCGAACTTACTTGCATCTCTTTTCTATACCATTTTCATGAAAACCAGTCAATCAAGGCACCTTCTGGTATATTCATAATCAGAAACAGGACATCCAAAGGTTTTCCAGTGCCACCTGCTCATGGGAATTTTAAACATTTCATGGTATTTATCTAACCATTTTTAAAGGATGAAGTTGGAGGCACTGTGGGTTTCAATTCATTCAGGAACCATTAAATGTTGAGGAAACTCATTTTAATGAAAGCTCTCGAGAACTCTCACAGGCAAGGCTTCCAAAAGAGTGGCCAAAAGTTCACATGAAGCCAGGCCCATTGAGGTCTACAATATGAGGTCCATGTTTGTTTTGACTCTCAACTATTGCTGCCAAGTCTTTCAGAATAAAATCATGTGATATCCTGGCTGAGATTCCCAGTGCTCTGTGGAAAGCAACCCTGGGTCAAGACTCATTTTCCAAGGACTCCATGCGTGGTCTCCTAAAATCCCAACACAACTCATTGCAATACTTCTCTAAGATCAGTTCCAGAATGCAGTCTCTAAGGGTAATTACGCCAGAGTTCCAGCCCACGTGGACCAATTCATCTCTTCCAACCGCCACACAAGTGACCACAATTAAAACCAAAACACTCCCACATGGACCTCATCTTCTTCCATATAGACACTCATCATTACCTCTGGCTGGAGGATTCTATGAGGGGCACAGCCCAAGACAATGTCCAAAAGAAGCTTCCTTACCCCTCATATGCCTAAAGGCCCGGACTCCCTTCCTGTGAACTAGGAGTGATCAAATAGGCCTGCCGTTAATACTGCTCCACTTCTGCAATTTGTGGCCTATTGACTGTGGGGTTTAGATTCTTTTTGTAAATGGGAGTCATGAGAAAACCCAAGCACCTATGGGCTAGACTCTGCAGGGCTTTGAAGAACTCATTTGACCCGAAGGATCCCTATTCTCACTTGATGGAGGCAGGAACATTACAGAGGAAGACGAGAGACTCCATCCACAATGACCGCTCTTTTGGCCATTTTGGTTTTGGATGCACACATGGGATCCTTCTTTAGACCCATCAGGTGCTGAGAATCAAAGCCACAGCCTCACACAGGGCCAAGAGGCTGATTCAGACACATCCCATTCTAAAGCAATTAAGCAAAGAGCCCAAGGTGATGCCCATTCATTTTCACTTGAAAACTGTTTTCTTTAGGCTTCAAAAAGGGGTGGCCTGAGTCAAAGAACTTCCTGACATTCAGGGCAACAGACAAATAGGTAAGCAAAAGACCCAAAGCAGGATTTCTCCATTGAGACTCTCCTGGTCCCAATGATATCTGTGTTTTCTGACATGCTCTCATTCCCTTCAGCTATCCAGTACATAGCCATGTCACAGATCTTGGAGGTGGTTCATATGGTGGACATAAAATCATAAGCCTATTCTGAAGAGTGGCCATAATTCTACGAAGAAAACAGGAACTTTGGAAGATAGTAGGTGTTGCACATCCATAAGGCAATCCACAGTCCATTCATAAATTAGGCAGGATGAATGCTGAGAAGCTTTCTACTAGACATGACAAATCCATTGATGCATTCTCTTTTCTAATGTCTACAACCACAGACACGGTGGGATACACAGACATAGAAACACTTGCCTTGTCAAAGCACTCAGTAGACACAGTCCATTCCAAACCAAACAAACTGCCTTTCCTACCTATTCTCAGAACATGAGACAAAACCACAAACTCACACCCACAACCACAAAGGCACCTCCTTCCTCCAAGTAGGTATGTGACTATCTGGAGAGCCCTCTGACTGGTGGACCATTTTATGTTCCCCCGAAATGGCCTGTCCTGTCTCAGATCAGGTCTCTTTGGCTAACTCTGTGAAATTGTCCGGGACCAGCAGTGAGACACTACCTGCTTTCTCAGGAAAGGCCCCTCTTCAGAGCTCACCTGGCATTTTGCCATACTCACATCAGTATTTACCAAGAAAGACGGACTCTGTCCTCTGTAAACATAAACAAGTGAGCCCACTGGGACTGGAACTGGGACTGCCTCTGGGTGCCTGGATTCCAAGTTTAGAGTGTTCCTTCAACAAGAAAATTAGATGAGGTCACTTCTTTCTGGAACTGATTGAATTTGCTGCCTTTGCAACCACTTTGTCCTAACAGTTGTTTCCAAGGGTCTCATGAGATGGAGGCTGCCCCTATTTCCTGTTACAATTTCACAAGATAGAAAGTTATATCAACCATAGGCACCTGGGAACAGCTCTCTACATAGGCCTGGTTTGGTCCATCTTCTCTACATTAAGAAGATAGAGGCTGATTCAGACACATCACTTCGTCATGACCAGGTTGTTTGCAATTGAAGATGACTTTTTCTCTCTCAGGTACTTCATAGTTCCCTATATCTTCTCCAGGGATTATATCTGCATAGACCTTTGAGCTTCTCAGCAGGTGAAAGTCTCCCTACATTTTGTATTGTAAGACCAACTCAGTCCTGCTCTTTTGTAAAGATAGATTGAGGGAACAGTATATGGTTAGGGTTAATAACAGGTTCGATTTGTGTTAGGGATCATTCTGCTGGATGAATAAGAATATTGGGATTTTGTGGTATTTATAAGAATATAGAGGTGAAATATAAGTATGACAATGGAATTCTAGATAAGATTTGAAGCCCAGAAGTGCACTGGGCACTGGAGTGGGAAACTTAGCTTTGAACAATGTTCTGCACAGATATCTCAGATAAATCGATATATAATGGCAAAGGACCATGTACCTTGGTTGATTGAATGTGTAAGAAAACATCCAGTCAAAAAGGGATAGTCGGTAGGATTAGGAAGATAGTGTAGGTTTAGATAGAAGAGTGAGAATAGGATTTGGACCAAAAGTACTTTAGCAATAGAGTTTTGGTTAGAGAGTGAATGTAAATGTCAGCACATGTGAAGAGTTGGTCACAGTGATGAACTGGAAAAAATATGTAGGAAAGCATTTATCAATAGAAACATTAGGAAATCAGGCAAAGTATAAAGTGAGTGATAGGATTAGACATTTTCAACAGGTTGAGATTTAATATATAATCTTAGGAAGAAACAAATATGTAGTCACCGACAGGATAGACATTTGAGAGCATTAGGCAACCTGGACATGGATGGTTTTAGTAATCCATGCTCACTTCCTATTTAGGATTTGGTACAATCATAAGTGTGACATTTGCGTTTTGTGTCCAGAATATTACACTGAAAAAATGTATATTTATATCAGGTGACATGAGTATTTCTTCCACCATTTCTGGAAGCAATATGTTGAAGACATATAAATTAGTATTGGGGGTACAAATACGTGCACCCTGTGTCTCTGAATATAGAGAAAATGTATGAATAGACAATAGTGTGAATAAAGAATATAATTGGTTTCAACTTTAAAAAATGGATTGAAGTGGTATCTGAAAATATAAAGAAAATTTTATATTGATAAACATACATTCATTCAAACCAATTATACAACTATTTGTAATATTAGGGTTATGGTTTATCATAAAGGGTGTGAGTTTTGCTTCAAAATTGATTATGAAAATCGAAAATAATGTGTTTGGGTAGAAGTCACATGAAAAGACCAGTCAAGACACCTGGAGGAATACATGTGTTCTGAAGCAGGAATTGATTGAAAGTGAAACAAATGCCCATAAATTTGTGAATTTGTGGATGAAATATATATCCTATGATGTCCATAATACGAATAAATATTAATGTACCAGGGTTTAATAAAAATGAACGTCAAAATGCACAGCTTGTCATATCGGAATCAAGGTGCATTGATGTTAAACTTGGTCAGTTACTGTAGAAATATTAGTTAAATCTGTTTTTCAGGTGGATGAATATTTCTGAGAATAATCTTGTGAAAAGTTGATTATAAATCCAAGTCCATGAACATGAATAAATTTAGCGAGTGTAAATAAGACACATATATTTCATATTTTCAAAAATCTGGAGAGTGTACATATATATATATATATATATATATATATATATATATTTACACAAAACACACACACAGACATTAAAAAGTAGCAATATATATGCCACTCAAAATTCATCTATAAATATATATCATCCAAAGATGCAAAAATATTTATTTTACTGAACATGAGTTTATGTATAATGTTTTTCTACTAGGAAGCTCCCCTATAGGTGGAATTTTCAGTTCCAACGACGATTTGGAGGAGTGATGTCTTCTCACAATTTGTATCTACCAAGTCAGCCAACTCACAAAAATGTACATGTGATACCAGGTAGGATACTATAAATGCATATAAAAATACATGTGATGAATAGGCTACAGAGAAAGGGACAGGAATTCATATATTTGTTAATTTTAAAAACACATGGAGAACTATTTCAATTGAAAATTGACCAGATTTATAACACCTACCATTTATCATGCAATAGGCAAGTCCAAATATACAACATGCCTCCTCTGAAATGCTTGTATTTCTATTCTGTTTGCGTTACTTTTCTCCATCATATTAGGATTAGTAGTCAGAGTCTAGTAGGGTATGTGAATATTTCTGAGAATAATCTTGTGAAAAGATGATTATAAATCCACATTCATGAATATGAAAAATTTAGGATGTGTAAAATAATACACATATATTTCATATTTTGAAAAATCTGGAGAGTGTGTATATATACATATATATATATATATATATATATATATATATATATATATATATATATATATACACACACACACAAACATTCACAGACATTAAAAAGTAGCACTATATGCCAATTTAAAATCACCATGAAATATATATCATCCACAGATCCAAATAAATTCATTTTACTGAACATCGATTTATGTATAATGTTGTTCAACTAGGAAGCTCACCCACAGGTTGAATTTTCAGTTCCAACAGCGTTTAGGAGGAGTGATCCCTTTTCACAATTTGTATCTGCCAATTCAGCCTCCACACAAGAACGTACGTGTGGTAACAGTTAGGATTCTAAATGTGCATATAAAAATACAGGTGCTGAATAGGCTTCAGAGAAAGGGAGACAGGAATTCACATATTTCTTAACTTTTAAAATACATGGAGAACTATTTCAAAAAAAATTGTCAAGATTTAAAACTCCTACACTATATAATTCAAAAGGCAAGCCCAACTATCCACCATGCCTCCTCTGAACTGCTTGTAGTTCTATTCTTTTGGGGGTATTTTTCTCCAACATATTAGGATTAGTAGTCAGAGTCTAGTAGGGTATGTGTTAATGTCAGTGATTCAGTATTTTGAATGGAAAATAGGAAAATGAATCCAATGTGTATGCAAATATGTGCTTCAGAAAAATCTTCCCACTCTCATCCAGAACAATCCCTTGACATTAACTTCGCCCCAAGTAAGAGACAATTAGAGGAAAAGAGATAGAAAATATGTGAATACATATCTGAAATGGAATTTGATCAGGAGTTCACAACCATGGAGGTGGTAGAGGAGTTTTCAAAAGTAAGGGACAGGGTAAGCACTCCACAAGCACAGAGCTCTGCTGGCCTAAAGACTTCTTGAGAAACTGCCTCTGAGTTTGGGCACTTGAAATATATGTTGTTTTCAGGAGCTTTTGCTTCCTTCTAGTGAGACGATCAAAGCTGGGTCAGCATCTATGTGACCTGGAGGACATAAATTGTAATATTCCAATGAACATGAGGGAGCAGTGCTGAATTCTCTCTTTGTAGGTATACTATGGCCACTTGGGGCTAAGTGTGTCCCCGCGTGGATTGTATATTCATTTGTTCCTCTTCCACTCTTCATTGTGTTTCTTGCTGCTGCACTGCGACTTTGGTATTTGCTTCACGAAATACATGGAGTTCAACTGGGACACAGTGGTCTAAGTGTCTGCCCGTGTGGACTGTGAAGCCATTTAGTAATCCTCCACTTTTCCTGGTGTTTCTTGCTGCTGCACTGCGAGTTTTGTATTTGCTTCATGAAATACAAGGAGTTCAACTGGGACACAGTGCTGGAGGGAGTTCTATCACATGTGGTGGCTCACACATGAGCATTCATGAAACCGGCCTCTATACCACATAGCTTGCTCCCTTGACCATAGCAACCTGATTCTGTAAATTACCCTAAAACCTCTCCATATAACAAGATGTGTTTACTTATAATGGTCTCCTGGCTGCACCATGTCCGTCTCATGACATTTGGAATCCAAAGGCAGATCCACATGGCCCCATCACAGATGTTTTATCACACACCTGCCTACCGCTGCTCTAGGCCCTCTACTCATCAGGCTCCAAATTACTGGGATCTCGGTTCTACACCATTTTCATTAAACCCAATCAATCAAGGCACTGTCTGGTACACTCATGATCAGAAATAGGACATCCAAAGGTTCTGTATGCCACCTGTTCATGGGAATTTCAAAAATTTAAACTATTTATCTAGCCATTTATCAAGGATGAAGTTGGAGGCACAGTGGATTTCAATTCATGCAGGAACCATTAAATGGTGAGTATGATCATTTCAATGAAAACTCTGGAGAACTCTCACAGGCAAGGCTTCCCAAAGAGTGTCCAAAAGGTCACCTGAAGCCAGGCTCATTGAGGTCTACAATTGAGATCCATGAGTGTTTTGATCTCAACTATGGCTGCCAAGTCTTTCAGAATAAAATCTTGTGGTATCCTGACTGAGATTCCCAGTGCTCTGTGGAAAGCTACCCTGGGCCTACATCTCAGGTTCCAAGGGCGACTCTCATGCATGGCCTCCTCAAATCCCAACACAACTCATGGCAATACTTCACTAAGCTCAGTTCCAGGACACAGTGTCTAAAAGGAGTCACACCAGAGTTCAGGCCCAGGAGGACCCAGTAATCTCTTCCAGCTACCACACATATGACCACAATTTAAATCAAAACACTCCCACATGGGCCTCATCTTCTTCTACACAGACACGCATCATAACCTCTGGCTGGAAGTTTCCATGAGGGGTGCAGCCCAAGACAGTGTCCAAAATAAGCTCCATTGCCCCTCATTTGCCAAAAGTCAGGGTGGCCTAAACACCCTTCCTTTGAACCAGGAGTGATCAAATAAGCCTGCCTTTAATACTGCTCTGCTTCTCCAATTTGAGGCCTAATGACTGTCAGGTGTAGATTTTCTATGTGATTTGGAGTCATGAGAAAACCCAAGCACCTATGGGCTATCCACTGTAGGGCTTTGAAGAACTCATTTGACCCAAATGATCCCTATTCTCACTTGACGGAAGTCAGGAACTGAAAAGGTCGGGCTAACTTCGGAGGAAAAGACCACCAAGAGACTGTCTCATGCCACAGCAAAGGGTTTATTGGGGGTCCAGCATGCTGAGGCTCAGAGCTCACTTCAGAGGAGCAAAGAACAAAGAGCCCCGAGAACAACTTGAGCAGAGTTTATATACATTCTTTAGAGAGGGCAGGGACTTTACATACATCATAGCCTCCTTTAGAAAATCATCATATACCGCGGGAAAATCAAATAATAACTCTAAAACATGATTAGAAAATTCATTGGTGGGAACAGGTTGGGCAGCGGGTGATTGGTCAGCCGTGAGAAGGAGTATACATTTAAACTGATTGGTTGAAGCACTGAGATGTATACGTGCAAATCTGCATGGTTTCTGGGAAGGGGTGGTTAAGTAACGAGGTGGTCAGGGAAGATTTCAACACACATCTAATGGGAAGATCCGGGAATTGTCTTAAGTGCCACAGGAATTTCAGGTTCTGAGTGCAGCTTGGAAAATGTACAAAACCTGGTTCTTTACGTTTCAATTTCAATTTCTTTTATTCTTTCATTTCCCACCCCTTTTTCTGACTACTTTTAATCTTAAAAGTAATGAATCAAAATTATTGTGGGGTTTCACATTCTATTCCTACCAGTGCAGCATATTTCTGTCTGATTATCATGAGTTTCACCTGCCTAATCTGAGCCTGGAGAAAGGAAACTATGTGGTTAGGCAAACAAGGTCCCACAGTTAGCAACACCATAAGGATGATCAGGGGTCCAGCTAAGTCTGATAATAGTGTAGTTACCAGGGGTACTCGGTTAACCATGACTCAAAGCACCCTTGTTGAATCTCCCATTCTCTCTGGCGCTCTTCAAGGTATTTTCTTAATTTACTCATGAATTATTTTGCAACTCCAATATGGTCAGCATAAAAACAACATTCTTCTCTAAGTGCAACAGAGAGGCCCTCTCCCTCATCAAGAGGAGGTCTAATCCTCACCTGTTCTGTAAAACAACTTCAGAGAGAGAGGTTAAGGATTCCTGCAAAGCTGTGATGGAGGTCTCTAACGTCTTCAAGTCTTGATTTATTGCTGTTTCTAATTGGGCCATTTGTTGTTAACCACGCATCATAGAAGCTGTTCCCATACCCACTCCTGCAGCAGCTCCTATCCCCAATAGGATGGCTAGAGTAAGGGACAATGGTTCCCCTTGATATCGGGTTGTTTGTCCCCCTAGTAGACCTTCAAATGATTAGGCATTATGATAGAGTACCCTGGAGAGTATCTGCACCATTACACAATAATTTACAGGGCTGTCAAAGACCTGGGCTGAAATACAAGGAGTTCTGACTGTGTGGAGTTCAGTACCATAAAGGTTCCTTTAATTAGTTCCCAGAGGGAGGAGTCAGATGTACTCTGGACTGGGGAAGTAGGCAAAGACGGAATCCAGGAAGTATTAGATGGTAGAGGGGTTCTGGTAGATCTAGGCATGGAAGGTTTAGGAGGCTTAATCCCTGGCTTGAGGGGATTGGGTCCTATTGCTGTGGGATTTTCTTTCTTTTTAAGCCAGACGGTGAACCAGAGACCAAATTCATCACCTGGGCCATAAATATAGAATCGCATTTCCCACGTATTTCCCATAGGCCAGGTTTTTCTGAGGTAGCCCCTTCCTTTGGAAGTGAAAGTTATATTGAGGGGGTAACATAGAGTATTCTTTCCACAGCGAGTTTTTGACACCACTGGGCAAGCAGCACATTTCTTGGGATCAATCCAGGTGTCATTTCATCCTACCGGAATCATACCTTTCCGGGGAGTTTGGGTTCCACCATGCAGCTTTCGTTTGTTCACAACCCCAAGATCTACAATAAAAGTCACTGGGTCCTCCACAGGTTTGGGCCTGTTTTATGACTTTGGAAATCAGGTGGGCACACATAATAGTCAAGACTGGCTAGTTTACACCTGAGCTGGGGGAGATGACATCCACAATTCATGGGTTAAGGTGGTCTATGTTGCCCTAGTTAGGGTTTGAGTGGGATCTGTGTGGGGTCCTCTATGTCAGGGAGATCCCAGTCAGGAAGCCTATGGCAAGCTGACAAATTTCCAGGTGGAGAGATGGCCACCAAGTCCATAAGGTGGCTGTTTGTGAAATAGATCACACTACTTGCCCATTAGGATTCATTACTTGCCCTTGTTGCTGAGCACGCTGATGGGGATTAGGGCTGCTGGTGGTCATGGGAAGAATCCATAGCCCTACCCACATGACGGACACGCAACTTGAGATGGATACCAGTCTGTAGAAGTTTCCAGCCAGAGTCTGTACAGGGCTCAGGCATGAGATGGGAGGCATTGATCCAGGAAGTGATCCCATCCACTTTCACCACTGTGGGTGTTATAAGCAGCACCTGGTATGGTCCTTTCCAGTGGAGTTCCAGGGATGACACCTGACGCCATCTCACGTAGACGAAGCCTCCCACTTGATATCAATGTGGGGTTCCCTCGTCTCCAGTCTGATAAGCAGAGGCCAAATGTTTCCACAGGTATCGCTGGGTGCTGGGTTTGTTAAAGGGCTTTAAATCTGTCAAGCAAGGGGGTGTGAAAGGAATCATTAAGTCTCATAGTTGGGATTAGGTCCCCTACTGGAGGAAGGGCACCATTGAGAATTTCATAAGAGGTGAGGTTACACAAAGAGGCGGAGGGGGTATTTCTTTCACAAAACAGTGCATAAGGTTGGAGCATAGTCCAATTTTTTATGCCAGTATCCAAGCTTAATTTTGTTAAGTACTCTTTGATGGTTCTATTCATCCTTTCTACCTGTCCTGAGCTATAGGGTCTATAAGCACAATGTAACTTCCAATTAATCCCCAGGGTCCTGGCAAATCCCTTACTTTCCTGGGGCATGAATGCCGGTCCGTTAGCGGACCCTATTACCTTAGGCAGGCCGAACCTTGGAAAAATGTCTTCTACGATCTTTTTGACTACCATCTGAGCTGTTTCTTTCTTCATGGGGAAGGCTTCGACCCATCCTGAAAAAGTATCTACAAAGACTAGGAGATATTTAAGTTCATACCTTGCTGGCTTAATTTCAGTAAAGTTCAATTCCCAGAATTGTCCTTGTCTGGTTCCTTGTAAGCGCTTCCCTGCAGGAAGCTTGGATGGGTAAGCATTAACTACTTGGCAGACTTGACAAGCTCTAGTCACCTGCTCAGCTATTTCTTTCCTCTGTGAGTCAGTCAATAATAAGTCCTTTCTCCGGTCCTTTAAGAGTGCCTATATCTTCTCTGAGTCTAAGTGGGTGAGCTGGTGTACGTCTTTGACATAAAGGTGGGCTTTTTGAAATTGTAAACTTGGCTCTGTAGGATCCCAGAGTTCTGTATCTGTCTCCTCAGATGATAAGTTGCCTGAATGTTCCGGTGCGGCCAAGTCTCCTGATTGTTGTTCCCCCTGGTGTGGAAAAAGTTAACACAGTCACTCCATTTAGGGCTGCCAATTAAGCTTCCTCATCTGCCCTTCTTTTTCCAACCGCCAAGGGTTCGTTTCCCTTCTGGTGCCCTGGGCAGTGCACTATAGCTAGTTCCTTAGGGCCCTGCACTGCTGAGAGAAGTTGGAGGATCTCATCTTTGTTCTTTATTTCTTTCCAGGTGGAGGTTAATAACCCCCTTTGATGGGAAATAGCCCCGTGCACATTTGCAGTGGCAAATGCATAGCGGCTATCAGTGTATATGGTGGCCCTTTTGCCTGTTGCTAGTTCCAATACTTTCGTAAGGGCAATCAGTTCTGCTTTTTGGGCTGATGTCAGTTCTGGGAGACCAGAGGAACAGATGACATTAATTTTGCTAACTACTGCTTCTCCAGCCCACCGCTTACCATCTTGGAGGAAGCTGCTGCCATCCATAAACCATACAACTTCAGGGCAAGGCAGTGGCTGATCCTTCAAGTCTCGTCGTATACTGGTTTCCTCTGCCAGTATGTGTTGACACTCATGAGCAACGGGTCTTGATGATTCTTCTGGCAGCAGTGTAGCCGGGTTGAGTGGAGCAGCGGGTCCCAGCGTGATTCTGTCTTTGTCAAGCAAGAGGTTCTGGTAGTGGGTTATTCTAGAGTTTGATAGCCACATCTCTGGAGGCTGACAGATGATGCACTCCAGGGCATGGGGGACTATAATCGTTAGCTTCTGTCCCAACGTTAATTTATCAGCATCTTTTATAGAAGGGCTGCCGCTGCTATAGCTCTTAAGCAATGGGGCGACCCACTAGCCACTGGGTCCAGTTTATTTGATAAGTATTCTACCGGCCTTTTCCAAGGTCCCAAAGTCTCAGTGAGCACAACTCGTGCTATTCCTTTCTTTTCCTCGATGTAGAGACTGAAGGGTTTTTCTATATCTGGGAGTGCTAAGGCCGGAGCAGATAGCAGCACCTTTTTTCTGACATTATCAAAAGCTTGTTGGTGCTCAGGGGTCCATTGGAAGTGGGCATCCCCCTTTATCAGCGGGTATAAAGGGGCAGCCAGAGACGCGAACCCAGGAATCCATAACCTGCAAAAGCCGGCAGTCGAAAGAAACTCCCTGAGTTGTCTCTTATTAGGTGGGGGCAGTATCTGCACAAAGGTTCGTTTTGTGGGCTCAGTGAGCCATCCTTTGCCACCCCTAAGAGAATAACCCAGGAAGATTACTTCTTGCTGACAAATTTGGGCCTTTTTGGCAGAAGCCCTATATCCAAGCCGAGCAAGCTTGGAAAATAATGCTTGGGTCCCAGACTCATAGTTCTCTTTGGTGTCGGCTGCCAGTAGCAGACCATCCACATATTGGAGTATGGTGACATCGGGGTGTGCAGTTTTGAAGTCATTGAAGTCCTTGTGGAGGGGTTCATCAAAGAGAGTGGGAGAGTTTTTGAACCCCTGTGGGAGTCTAGTCCAGGTTAGTTGGACAGATGTTCCTTTTTCGGGGTCTATCCACTCAAAAGCAAACAGCAACTGAGTGTCCTTATGTACGGGCAAGCAAAAGTGAGCATCTTTTAAGTCTAGCACAGTGTACCATTCCTGCTCCAGATTCAGAGCGCTAAGCAAATTATATGGATTCGGTACAGTGGGGTGAATGTCCTGCACTCTGTTGTTGATCTCTCTTAGGTATTGAAGCGTCCGGTAGTCCCCAGTTCCTGGCTTTCTTACTGGTAGCAGGGGGATATTCTAGGACAAATGACAGGGCCTTAAGACCCCAAGAGCCAGGTATTTCTGAATATGGGCCCTTATCCCATCCTTAGCTTCTTTGATTAGAGGATATTGTTTAACACTGATTGGAGAGATAGAGGCTTTTAATTCTACTACTATTGGAGGTTGTTATATGGCTAGACCTAACCCAGCAGTTTCTGCCCAGGCATTAGGATAATCTTTTGTCCATTTCTGGGGTAGTTTGCCTGTTTGATCAGTCCTAGGAGGCGCGAAGTGTTGATGTTCATCTTCTACGGATGTTGTCAAAGCCATGACTATGGGAGTTTTTACTGAAGGCTTTAGAAACTCCACTTGGGGACCATCAGGGTTAAAGGTTATTGTAGCCCAGAGTTTGGTAAGCAGATCCCAGCCCATCAATGGGGCTGGGCATTCTTGGATTACTTGGAAAGCGTGGTGGACTTTTCCATTTCCTAGGTCCATAGTCCTCTTAGTTGTCCCAGCCCAATATCTACTGCCATTAGTACCTTTAACAGGGGACCATTTATTTGATAGGGGGCCCAGTGGGGTCTTAAAGGTTGATTATACTGCTCCTGTATCCACTTCAAAGTTCACTGGGGTCCCCTCCACTTTAAATGTTACCCTGAGCTCGGAGAGGGGATCCGAGCCCCGACTTTCCTAGTCCTCTTCTAGAGTCAGCACGGCGGACTGGCATCTCTGCTTCTTTCGGGGGCACTCTTTGGCCTAGTGTCCTGTTTTCTTTACAGTAGGCACACTGATCTGAGGCCAGGGGCAGCCATTGGCGGGGGCCCAGGTATCCCTTTCTGACTCCCTGCTTTTTAACTTCTGGCATATTTGGTGCTCTGACCAGAACCTTAGTCAATGCTTTAGTCTGCCTTTTGCTCCTTTCATCCTCCTTTTGTTCCCTTTCCGTCTCTCTCCTCTGTTCCCTTTCCTCCTCAGTTTCTCTCTTATAATATACTTTCTCAGCATCTCTTACTAAATCTCTCAAGGTCTTATCTTGTAATACATCTAGACGTTGTAACTTTCTCTTAATATCTAGGGCAGCCTGCTCGATAAAGGCCATTGCAACAGATGCTTGTTCATCCTCTGCCTGAGGATCAAAAGGAGTATATTTCCTATATGCTTCCATAATTCTCTCCAGAAACATAGAGGGAGACTCATTAGGCCCTTGGATAATCTCTCTTACCTTGGCCAAATTAGTCGGCCCTCTGGCGGCCACTCGGAGACCCGCTATTAGAGTCTGGCGATAAGTGGACAGATGCTACCTACATTTAAAGGTGTTTGGGTGCCAGTTGGATCGGTTCATTGGCCCGTAGGGACGGAGAGGAAGCATCATAGGGGCTTCCGAGTTTTCTATTATCCGTCACTGGCGGGTTCCTTTAGGTGGCCCAGCTTCCTCCAGGGGAGGAGGGGTTGCTGCTGCTGCAGAGAAGTCCCCTGGAGTGCTTGGGTCTGGCCCAATTGCCTCTAGCGGCGGAGAGGCTGACTCAGCGGCGAGAATATCATCTGGAACGTGTTGGGGGTTGGAGAGCGAGGGTAGAGGATAAGGAGTGGGAGGAGTGTCCAGTCTTGTGACTCAGGGAGAATGGAAGGAAGAGGGGGAGGAGTGGAAGGTTTGAATGATAGGATGCTGGGGGAAGGGGTATATGGCTGTTGATCTGGGTGGCCACGTGGCCCCAGCTGAAAGACAATATCTCTGACTTTTCGGATTAGAGGGAAGTAGAAGGATCCTTCTGGGGGGCCACCTGACTCTGAGAATAGGCCATTCTGAAGCACAGAGAATATGCCAGGTACGGCATTTTACTGAAAAAGAAAGATTCTGGGCCCTTGAGCGGACATCAGTCCAATGATCAAGTGTCAGGGACAGAAAAGTGGAAGTGCTTTGTCCCATAATGAGAGTTACTCAAACAGGGACAGTGAAGACACAAACGCAACACAGACAAAGACAAACAGTAAACGTTTAACATGAGTCCAAGACAAAGATTAGAACTGAGTAACTGCCAAAACCTGATGGGTTAGACAATAAAGACAGCCGGAAAACTCAACATGAGTTCAGAACAATGACCAAAACTGAGTAGCCGGCAAAACCTGATGGGCTGGCGAACCGAATCCTGAAGCAAAATATAAACGAGTTGAAGAAATTAGTATTCCTTGATTTCTCTAGTCCTCTGGAGTGTCCCCCAGGAACGTGGCCTGTAGCTCTGTGACACATCTGTCAGCCACCATCAGAGAGAGCTAATGCTCTTCACTGACAGCCACTTTGCCAATCCATAACCTGAAACCCAAAACCAGAAAGAGGTGCCTTACTTACCCCGAGAGGAGTCCATTGGGGTCTTTTGTCCGCCGCTGCCGGATATCTCACCTGGGGCCTCCAGATGAATAGGTGGGGCGAACGTCAGAGAAAAAGACCACCAAGAGGCTTTCTCATGCAACAGCAAAGGTTTTATTGGGGGTCCAGCATGCTGGGGCTCAGAGCTCACTTTAGAGGAGCAAAGAACAAAGAGCCCTGAGAACAACTTGAGCAGAGTTTATATCCATTCCTTAGAGAGGGCAGGGACTTTACATACATGATAGCCTCCTTTAGCAATTCATCATATACCATGGGAAAATCAAATAACAACTCTAAAGCATGATTAGCACTTTCATTTGCGGGAACAATTCGGGCAGGGGGTGATTGGTCAGCCCTAAGAAGGGGTATACATTTAAACTGATTGGTTGAATACCTGAGATGTATACTTGCTGAGCTGCAGGGATTCTGGGAAAGGGTTGTTAAGTAACTAGGCAGTCAGGGAAGATTTCAACACACATCTAATGGGCAGATCCGGGAATTGTCTAAACTGCCACAGGAAAGTGCAGCTTGGAAAGTTTACAAACCTGGTTCTTTACATTTCAATTTCAATTTCAATTTCTTTTATTCTTTCAGAACCTTACAGAGAAAGGCAAGAGGCTTAATCCACAATGACTGCTCTTTTGGCCATTTTGGTTTTGGATGCACACATGGGATCTTTCTTTCGATCCATCTGGTGCTGATAATCTAAGTCACAGCCTCACACAGGGCCAAGAGGCTAATTAAGACACAACCAATTTCAAAGCAATTACTACTCTGAGGTCAGTTACAGAACTCAGTCTCTGAGGAGAATCACACCAGTGTTCAAGGCTAGGTGCACCCAGTCATCTTTTCCAACCACCACATAAATGACCACAATTAAAACCAAAATAATACCACATGGCCCTCATCTTCTTCCATAGAGTCACTCATCATAACCTCTGGCTGGAGGATTCCTTGAATGGCGCAGCTCAAGAGGGTGTCCAAAATAAGCTTCCTTGCCCCTCATTTGCCTAAACTCAGGGTGGCCTGGACACCCTTCCTGTGAACTAGGATTGATCACATACGTCTGCCGCTAATACTGCTCTACTTCTCCAATTAGAGGCCTACTGACTGTCAGGTATAAATTCCTTATGTGATTTGGATTCATGATTAAACCCAAGCACCTCTGAAGAGCTTGGAAGAACTCATTTGACCCAAAAAATCCCTATACTCCCTTGAAGAAGGTCAGGAACCTAACAGAGGAAGGCAAGAGACATCATCCACAATGACTTATGTTTTTGAAATTTTGGTTTTGGATGCACACATTGGATGTTTCTTTAGATCCATCAGGCGCTGAAAATTTAAGCCATAGCCTCTCACAGGGCCAAGAGGCTGATTCAGACACATGGCTTTCCAAAGCAATTAAGCAAAGAGCCACAGGTGATGCCCATTCATTTCCATTTGAAAACTGTTTCCTTCAGGCTTCACCAAGGGGTGGCCTGAGGCAAAGACCTTCCTGACATTCAGGGCAAAAGATCAATAGGTTAGCAAAAGGCCCAAAACAGGGTTTCTCCACTGAGGCTTTTCTGGTCACACTGATATCTGAGTTTTCTGAGATGCTCCAATTCCCTCCAGCTATCCAGAACATAGCCATGTTGCAGAGTTTGGAGGTGGTACATATTTTGGACACAAAACCATGAACCTATTCTGGAGAGTGGCCAAAATTCAGGAAGAAAACAGAAACTTAGTAAGATAGTGGGTGTTGCCCATCGATAAGGCAACCTGCAGTCCATTACTAAAATGGACAGGATGAATGCTGGGAAGCTTTCTACTAGACAGGACACATCCATTGATGCATTCTCTTTTCTAATGTCTACAACCATGGACACAGTGGGAGACACAGACACAGAAACACTTGCCTTGTCAAAGTTCTTTCTAGAAATAGTCCACTCCAAACCAAACACACCGCCTTTCCTACCTATTCTCAGAACATGAGACAAAACCACAAACTCACACACACACTCAAAAAGGCACCTCCTTCCCCCAAGTAAGTCTGTGACTATCCAGAGTGTCCTTTGACTGGTGGGCCATTTTATGTTCCCCCGAAAAGGCCTGTCTTGTCTTAGATCTGGTCTCCTTGTCAAACACTGTGAAGTTGTCAGGAGCCTGTTCTGACCACTACATGCTTTCTCAGGGAAGGCCCGTCTTCAGAACTCTCCTCGCATTTGGCCATCCTCACATCAGTAGGTACCAAAAAAGACAGACTCTGTCCTTGGTAAATCCAAACATGTGAGCCCACTGGGACTGAGACTGGGACTGGCTCTGTGTGCCTGGCTTCCTGGATCCCAAATTCAGAGAGTTCCATCACCAAGGAAGTGGGGTAGGTCACTTATTTCAAGAATTTAATGAGTTCACTGCCTTGGCAACCACTTTGTTATAACAGTTGCTTCCAAGGGTCCCATGAGATGGAGGATACCCTACTTCCTCTGACACTTTCACTAGTTAGAATGGTATATCAACCATATGGAACCAGAAACAGCTCTCCACATTGTCCTGGTTTGGTCCATATTCTCTCCATTAAGAATAGAGAGGCTGATTCAGACACAACCCTTCATCCTGACAAGGTTGTTTGCCATGGAAGATGACTTTTGCTCTCTCAGGTCCTACATAGCTGCCTAATACTTCTCCAGGGATCATTTCTGCTTGGACCATTGAGTTTCTAAGCAGGTGGAAGATCCCCTACATTCCTGTATTGTAAGACAAACTCTGTCCCTGCTCTTCTGTAAAGGTAGATTGAGGGAACAGTGTATGGTTAGGGTTAATAACAGGTTCGATTTTGGTGAGGAGTCATTCTGTTGGATGAATAATGGTATTGGGAACCTGCGATATTTACAAGAATATATAGGCAAAATATAAGTATGGAAACAGAAATCTAGGTATGATTTGAAGCGCAGAAAGACATTGGGACCTTCATTGGGATACTTAGCTTTGAATTATGTTCTGCACAGATGTCTCAGATAAATCGATATACAATGTTATAGGACCTTGTACCTTGGATGATTGAATGTCGAAGAGAACATCCAGGATAAAAGGGATAGTTGGTAGTATTAGGAAGACAGTTTGTACGTTTAAAAAGAAGAGTGAGTATAAGTTTTGGACCAAAAATTCTTTAGCAATAGGGTTTCGGGTAGAGAGTGAATATGAATGTCAGAACGTGTGAAGAATCAGTCACAATGATGAACTGGAGAAAATATGTAGGAAAGCAGATATCCATAGAGACATTAGGAAATCATGCAAAGTGTAAAGTGAGTGATTGGATTAGACATTTTCAATATGATTGAGTTTCAATATATAATCTTAGGAAAAAACAAATATGTAGTCCCCAAAAAGATTGACAAGTGGGAGCATTAGGCAGCCTGGACATGGATGTTTTTAGTAATCCATGTTCATTTTCCATTTAGACTTTGGTACAATCATAAGTGTGATGTTTGCATTTTCTGACCAGAATATTACTGTGATAAAATGTATATGTGGATCAGGTAACATGAGTATTTCTTCCACCATTTCTTGGAGCCATATTTTGAAGATGTATAAATTAGTATTGTGGGTAAAAATAGATGTACCCTGTGTCTATGAATATAGAGATAATGCATGAATAGAGCGTAGTGTGAATAAATAATATTACTTGTTCCAACTTTAAATAATGGATTAAATTGATATCTAAAAATATTCAGGAAATCTTATATTGATATACATACATTCATTTCAACCAGTAATACATCTAATGGTAATATTAGGTTTGTGGTTTATCCTGAAGTGTGTGTGAGTTTTGCTTCAAACTGATTATGGAAATCAAATATAATATTTTTGGAAAGAAGTCTCATGAAAAGACCAGTCAAGAAACATGGAGGAATACTTGTGTTCTGAAGCAGGAAGTGATTGACATTGAAACAAATGTCTAAAAATCTGTGAACTTGTGGATAAAATATATATCCTACGATGTGCATAAACTGCAGAAATAGTAATGTACCATTGTTGAATAAAAATGAACGTCAAATTATATGTCATGTCCCATAGGAGTCTACTTGCGTTGATATTAAACTGGGTCAGTTACTCTAGAAATATTAGGATTTGTGTGCAGCTTTCACTGAAGTCAGTTTTCAGTACTAGGAAACAAATATATATTTCAAGTTGATGAATAATTCTGAGAATAATCTTGTGAAAAATTGATTATAAATCTAAATACATCAACATGAATAAATTTAGGGAGTATATATAAGACACATATATTTCATATTTTGAAAAATCTGGAGAGTATGTATATATATATATATATATATATATATATATATATATATATATATACACAAAACATACACACAGACTATAAAAAGTAGCAATAAATATGCTAATCGAAATTCATCATTAAATATATATAATTCACATATGCAAAAATAATTATTTTACTGAACATGGATTTTTGTATAATGTTTTTCTATTAGGAAGCTCACCCATAGGTTGAATTTTCAGTTTCAACAGCGTTTAGGAGGAGGGATCTCTTCTCACAATTTGTATCTTCCAAGTCAGACAACACAAAAAAATTAACCTGTGATACCAGGTAGGATTCTATATGTGCATATAAATATACATGTGCTGAATAGTCTATAGAGAAAGGGAGACAGGAATTCACATATTAGTTAATTTTAAAAACACATGGAGAATTATTTTAACCAAAAATTGACTAGATTTATAACACCTACCCTTTATCATGTAAAAGGCAAGTCCAAATATACACCATGCCTCCACTGAACTGCATGTATTTCTATTTTGTTTTGGTTATTTTTCCTCCATCATATTAGGATTAGTAGTCAGAGTCTAGTAGGGTATGGGTTAGTGTCATGGTTTCAGTATTTTGATTGGAAAATAAGAAAATGAATCCAATGTGTATGCAAATATGTGCCACACAAAAATATTCCCACTCTCATCCAGAACAATGAATTGCCATTACCTTCACCCCAAATAAGACACAATTAGAGGAGAAGAGTTAGAAAATCTGTGAATACATATATGGAATGGAACATAATCAGGAGTTTACAACCTTGGAGGTGGTAGAGGAGTTTCCAAAAGTTAGGGTCAGGGTAAACACTCCACAAACATGGAGCTCTGCTGGCCTAAAAACTTCTTGAGAAACTGTCTCTGAGTTCGGGCACTTGAAATATATGTTGTTGTCAGGAGCTTTAGCTTCATTTGTAGTGAGACCATCAAAGATGGGTCTGCATCTATGTGACCTGGAGAACATGGTTTCTTTTTTTTTAATGAACATAAGGGAGCAGTGCTGAATTCTCTCTTTGTAGGTAAACTGTGGCCACTCGGGTCTAAGTGTCTCCCCATGTGGACTGTGAAGCCATTTGGTCATCCTCCACTTTTTGTGGTGTTTCTTGCTGCTGCACTGGGAGTATGGTATTTACTTAACGAAATACAATGAGTTCAACTGGGACAAAATGCTAGAGTGAGTTCTGTCATGTGTGGTGGGTCAGGTTCTCCAGGAGAATGCACCAACAAGTCTTCTATCCAACATAGCTTGACCCCTTGACCATAGCAACCTGTTTCTTAAAATTGACGTTAAACCTCTCCATATAACGAGATGCCTTTACATATAAGGGTCTGCTGGCTACACTATTTCAGTCACAAGCCATTTGGAAGCCAATGGAAGATCCACATGACCCCACCAAAGATATTTTATCACACATCTGCACACCACTGCTCTAGGCCCACTACTCAGCAGGCTCCAACTTACTGGCATCTCTGTTCTACACCATTTTCATAAAACCAAGTCAATTAAGCCACTGTCTGGTACACTCATGATCAGAAACAGGACATCCAAAGATTCTCCAGTGCCACCTGATCATAGGAATTTCAAATATATCATGGTATTTATCTGAGATTAGGAAGATAGACGGTAGGATTAAAAAGAAGGGTGAGTAAAGGATTTGGACATTAAGTTCTGCTTCTCCAATTTGACGCGTATTGTCATGCATGGGCGACTCTCATGCCTGGCCTCCGAAAATCCCAACACAATTCATAGCAATACATCTCTAAGGTCATTTCCAAAACTCCGTTTCTAAGGGGAATCACACCAGAGTTCAAGCCCAGGTGGACCCATTCATCTCTTCCAACCGCCACACAAGTGACCACAATTAAAAACAAAACACTCCCACATGGCCCTCATTTTCTTCCATGTAGACACTCATCATAATCCCTTGCTAGAGGTTTCCATGAGGGACACAGTCCAAGACAGTGTCCAAAATAAGCTCCCTTCCCCCTCATTTGCCTAAAGTCAGGGTGGCCTGGGCACCCTTCCTGTGAACCAGGAGTGATCAAATAGGCCTGCCATTAATGCTGCTCTGCTTCTCGAATTTGAGGCCTACTGACTGTGGGGTTTAGATACTTTATGTGAATTGGAGTCATGAGAAAACCCAAGAATCTCTGGGCTTCCCTCTGCAGGGCTTTGAAGAACCCATTTGAGTGAGTCTAGGAGTTGGACCAAAAGTTCTTTAGCAATAAGGTTTTGGTGAGAGAGTAAATGTAAATGTCAGCACATTTGAAGGGTCATTCCCAATGATGAACTGGAGAAAAGGTATTTGAAAGCAGATATCAATGGAGACATTAGGAAATCAGGCAAAGTACAAAGTGAGTGGTAGGATAAGACATTATTAACAGGGTTGAGTTTGAATATATAATCTTAGGAAGAAACAGATATGTAGTCACCAATAGGAATAATATTTGAGAGCATTAGGGAACCAGGACATGGATGTTGTTAGTAATACATGCTCACATTCAATTTAGGCTTTGGTACAGTCATAAGTGTGACCCTTGCATTTTGTGTCAGGAATATTACTGTGATGAAATGTATAGTATATCAGGTGACTAGAGTATTTTTTCCACCATTTCTGAAAGCAATATTTTAAAGACTTATAAATTAGTATTGGGGATACAAATACATAGACCCTGGGTCTATGAATATAGAGATGATGCCTTAATAGACCATACTGTGAATAAATAATATAACAGGTTCCACTTTTAATATTGGATTGAATTGATATCTGAAAATACATAAGAAATTTTATGTTGATATACAATCATTCATTCCAAACAGTTATACATCAAATGGTAATAATAGAGTTATGGTTTATCATGATGGGTGTGTGAGTTTGCCCCAAAAGTGATTATGGAAATCGAAAACAATGTGTTCAGAAAGAAGTCTCATGAAAAAACCAGTCAAGAAAGCTGGAGGAATACATGTGTTCTGAAGCAGGAAGTGATTGAAAGTGAAACAAATGCCTATAAATTTGCTAAATTGTGGAAGAAATATATATCGTATGATGTGCATAAAATGAAGAAAACTAATATACCAGTGTTGAATAAAAATGAACGTCAAAATAGACATCATGGAACATAGGAATCTACTTGCACCGATGTTAAACTGGGTAAGTTACTGTAGAAATATTAGCATTTGTATATACCATTCACTGAATTTAGTTTTCAGTACTAGGAAACAGATATGTAGTTCAGGTGGATGAATATTTCTGAGAATAATCTTGTGAAAAGTTGATTAGAAATCCAAATATATGAACATTAATGAATTTAGGAGTGTATAATAAGACACATATATTTTACATTTTGAAAAATCTGGAGAATATATATATATATATATATATATATATATATATATATATATATATATATATATATACACACAAAACCCACACAGAGCAATTAAAAGTAGCAATATATATGCCAATCAAAATTCATCGTGAAATTTATATGATCCACATATCCAAAAATATTTATTTTACTGAACATGGATTTATATATAATGTTGTTCACCTAGGAAGCTCCCCCATAGGTTGAATTTTCTGTTCCACAATTTGTATCTGTCAAGTTGGCCACCTCACAAGTATGTACGTGTGATACCAGGTAGGATTCAATATGTGCATATACAAATACATGTGCTTAATAGGCTACAGAGAAAGGGAGACAGGAATTCACATATTTGTTAACTTTAAAAACACACGGAGAACTACTTCAATTAAAAATTGACTAGATTTATAACTCCAAACCTATGTATTGCAAAAGGCAAGCCCAACTATACACCACCCCTCCTCTGAACTGCTTGTATTTCTATTCTGTTTGAGTTATTTTTCTCCATCACATTAGGATTAGTAGTCAGAGTCTAGCAAGCTATGGGTTAGTGTCAGGGAATCAGTATTTCGAATGGAAAATTGGAAAATGAACACAATGTGTATGCAAATATGTGCTACACAAAAATCTTCTTATTCTCTTCCAGAAAAATTTATTGTAATTAACTCCGCCCCAAGTAATACAGAATTAGAGAAGAAGAGTTAGAAAATCTGTGAATACATATCTGGAATGGAATATGCTCAGGAGTTCACAACCTTGGAGGTGTTAGAGGAGTTTCCCAAAGTAAGGGACACAGTAAACATTTCTCAAATGTGGAGCTCTGGTGCCCTAAAGACTTCTTGGGAAACTGCCTATGTGGTTGGGCACTTGAAATATATATTGTTTTCAGGAGCTTTTGATTTCTTTCTAGTGAGACCATCAAAGCTGGGTCTGCATCTATGTGACCTGGAGGACATGGATTCTTATTTTCCAATGTACATGAGGTAGCAGTGCGGAATTCTCTCTTTGTAGGTAAACTGTGGCCATTGTGGGCTAAGTGTCTCCATGGGGGACTGTGAAGCCATTTGGTCATCCTCCAATTTTCATGGTGTTTCTTGCTGCTGCACTGGGACTTTGGTATTTGCTTCACGATATACAAGGAGTTCAAATGGGACACAGTGGTGGAGGAAGTTCTGTCTTGTGCGGTGGGTCAGGGTTCTCAGGAGAATGCACCAAGCAGGCTTCTATCCCTCATAGCTTGCCCCCTTGTCCATAGAAACCTGGTTCTGAACATTGCCCTGAAACCTCTCCATATAACAATATGCCATTTCATTGAACATTCTGCTGGCTACACCATGTCAGTCACAAGCAATTTGGAAGCTAATGGCAGATTGACATGGCCTCACAAAGATGTTTTATCATACACCTTCCCACCTCTGCTCTAGGCCCACCACTCAGTAGGCTCCAACTTACTGGTATCTCTGTTCTACACCATTTTTATGAATCCCAGTCAATCAAGGCACTGCGTGATAGATTCATGAATGATGTAGGACATCCAAATGTTCCCAGTGCGACCAGGTCATGGGAAATTCAAAAATTTCATGGTATTTATCTAGGCATTTTTCAAGGATGAAGTTGGAGGCACTGTGGGTTTTAATTCATTCGGGAACCATTAAATGGTGAGGATGCTCATTTCAATGAACGCTATCGAGAACTCTCACAGGCAAGACTTTCCAAAGAGTGGCCAAAAGGTCACATGAAGCCAGGCTCATTGAGGTCTACAATGTGAGGTCCATGTTTGTTTTGATTCTCAACTATGGCTGACATGCCTTTAAGAATAAAATCATGTGATATCCTGGCTGAGATTCCCAGTGCTCTGTGGAAAGGTACCCTGGGCCTATATCTCAGTTTCCATGGGCGACTCTCATGCGTGTCCTCCTAAAATCCCAACACAAGTCATGGTAATACTTCTCTGAGGTCAGTTTCAGAACTCACTCTCTAAGGGGAATCACGCCACTGTTCAAGCCCAGGTGGACCCAGTCACCTCTTCCAACCGCCACACAAATGAAAACAATTGAAACCAAAAAAAAATCCCACATGGCCCTCATTTTATTTCATATAGACACTGAACATAACCTCTTGCTAGAGGTTTCCATGAGGAGCACAGTACAAGACAGTATCCAAAATAAGCTCCCTTGCCCCTCGTTTGCCTAAAGTTTGAGTGGCCTGGACACCCTTCCTGTGAAACAGGAGTGATCCAATAGGCATGCATTTAATACTGCTCCACTTCTCCAATTTGAGGCCTACTGACTGTGGGATTTAGATTATTTATGTGTATTGGAGTCATGATAAAACCCAAGCACCAATGGGCTAGCCTCTGCAGGGCTTTAAAGAACTCATTAGACCCAAAGGATCCTTATTCTCACTTGATGGAGGTCAGGAAACTTACAGAGAAAGACAAGAGAATTCACCCACAATGACTGCTCTTTTGGCCATTTTGGTGTTGGATGCATACATGGGATCTTTCTTTACATCCATCAGGTGCTGACAATCTAACCCACAGCCTCACACTGGGCCAAGAGCCTGATTCAGACACATCCCTTTCCAAAGCAATTAAGCAAAGAGACACAGGTGATGCCCATTCATTTCCATTTGAAAACGGTTTTCTTCAGGCTTCACAAACGGGTTGGCCTGAGGCAAAGTCCTTCCTGACTCAGGGGAAAAGAACAATTGTTAAGCAAAAGGCCCAACCACGGTTTCTCCACTGAGATGTTAGTAGTCACACTGATATCTGAGTTTTCTGAGATGCTCGCCATTCCCTTCAGCTATCCAGTATATGGCCATGTGACAGAGCTTGGTGGTGGTACATATCTTGGACACAAAACCATGAGCCTATTCTGGAGAGTGGCCAGAATTCAGGAAGAAAACTGGAATTAGGAAGATAGCAGGTGTTACCCATTGATTATGCAAGCCCTGGTCCATTCATTAATTGGGCAGGATGAATGCTCGGAAGCTTTCTAATAGACAGGACACATCCATTGATGCATTCTTTTTTTCTAATGTCTACAACCACGGACACAGTGAGATACACAGACATAGAAACACACGCCCTGTGAAACAACTTAGTAGAAACATTTCACTCCAAACCTCAAAACCGTCTTTCCTACCTATTCTCAGAACATGAGACAAAACCACAAACCCACACCAACACCCAAAAAGGCACCTGCTTCCCTCAAGTAGGTCTGTGACTATCCAGAGTGTCCTCTGACTTCTGGACCATACTATGTTCTCCCAAAATGGCCTGTCCTTTATCAGATCTGGTCTCCTTGGTCAACTCTGTGAAGTTGTCAGGAGCTAGTGGTGAGCCACTACCTGCTTTCTCAGGAATGGCCCCTCTTCAGAGCTTTTCTGGTATTTGGCCATTCTCACATCAGTAGGTACCAAGAAAGATTGACTCTGTCCTTGGTAAATCCAAACAAGTGAGCCCACAGGGACTGTGACTGAGACTGGCTTGGATGCCTGGCTTCCTGGATCCCATGTTCAGAGAGTTCCATCACCACGGAAGTGAGGTGAGGTCACTTCCTTCAGGAACTGAATGAGTTCACTGGCTTGGCAACCACTTTGTCCTAACAGTTGCTTCCAAGGGTCACATGAGATGGTGGCTGCCCCAACTTCCTGTGACACTTTCACAAGTTAGATTGGTATATCAACCATAGGAACCTGGGAACAGCTCTCCACAGAGGCCTGGTTTGTTCCATCTTCTCTACATTAGGACGAGAGAGGCTGATTTGGACACAACCCTTCATCCTGGCCAGGTTGTTTGTCATGTAAGATGACTTTTACTCTCCCAGGTCCTTCATAGCTGCCTACATCTTCTCCAGAGGACATTTCTGCATGGACCTTTGAGGTTCTCAGCAGGTGGAAGATCCACTACATTCCTGTATTGTAAGACTAACTCTGTCCCTCCTCTCTGTAATGTTAGATTGAGGGGAAAGTGTACGGTTAGTGTTAATAACATTTTCGATTTGGGTTAGGAATCATTCTGCTGGATGAATAATGGTATTGGGAACCTGTGATATGTATGAGAATATATAGGTGAAATACATGTATGAAAACAGAAATCTAGGTAAGTTTTGAAGCCCAGAAGAGAATTGGGCCCTTGATTGGGATACTTAGCTTTGAATTAGGTTCTGCACAGATGTGTCAGATTAATCAATATTCAATGGCCTAGGACCTTGTACCTTGGATGATTGAATGTAGAAGAGAACATCCAGTCAAAAAAAGATAGTCGGTAGTTAAAGGTTAATAAAATAGGTACTTGTCACTTCCTGTTTCTCTGTATGCTTAACAAAACACTTTTGAAATCTTGAGAACTCTTTGCTAACCTTGTTCCCAGAATGTGCTCTCCCCAACTGCCAAACTGCAGAATGTACTCCCTCACCCGTGTGCATGCACACTGCCCACTCACCCGGACCCATCAATAAACTTTCCTCCCTGCCCTCTCCAAGAAAATTATATAAACTCTGCTTAAGGTGTTCTCAGGGCTCTCATCTCTTTTCAATTGAGCTCTGAGCCCCAGCATGCTGCACCCCCAATAAACCCTTTGCTGTTGCATGTGACAATCTCTTTGTGGTCTCTTCCTCCAAGGCTTGCCCGACCTTTTCATATGGAGGTTCCACTGAAATCCAGCAGCGGCGAATGTGAGACCCCATGTGTCGTGGCTTTCACTATTTGTGTATCTTTCATTATGGGACAGAGCACTTCAATGCCTCTGTCCCTGACCATTGATCACTGGCCCAAAGTCCACATAAGGGCTCAGAATCTTTTTTATTTAGTAAAACACTGGACCTGGAAGACGCTCTGTGCCTCAGAATGACCCACCTTTCGAGTCGGATGGCCTCTAGAAGGATCTTTCTACTTCCCACTAATTTAAAAAGTTAGAGATATTGTCTTTTGGCCAGGGCCACATAGCCATCTGGATCATTCCGCCATATATCTTAACTTTGCAGGACCTCTGCAAATCTCCTCCTCCATGGGTGAAGCCTTTCCTTACCGCTGCCCCTGCTCCTACTCCTTCCCCCATGATCTCTCAAACCCTCTGCTCTTCTTCCTTCTCCACCCTCTGTTCTCCCTGAGTCACAAGATTTGACTCTACTGGATTCTCCTCCCCCTCCTTATCCCCTGCCCTCTTCCCCCAATCCCCAACACCCTCTAAGTGATTCCCCTGCTGCTGACTCAGCCTCTCTGCAATTGGAGGAGCACAGCACCCTCCAGATAGCTCCCCAGTGGCACACACAGCCCTTCCTTCCCTTGAGGAAGCTGGCCCGGCTATAGGAACTCGCCAGCAGTGAATAGTTGAAAACACTGGAACTCCCATGATGCTCCCCCTCCATCCCTATGGGCCAAAGATTGACGACGGCCATGGGGGAAAAAATGCAAGCCTACCAGTTTTGGCCATTCTCCTCTTCAGACGTACATAATTGGAAATATAACAATCCCCCTTTTTCTGAGCACCCCACCTGGCACACAGGTCTGGTTGAGTCATTGATGTTTTCACACTAGCCTCCTTGAGATGACTGCCAACAACTCATAGGGACTGTCTTCATGACAGGGGATCAAAATAGAATACTCCTGGAAGCTGGAAAAAAATATCCTCTGACCAGATGCGTGACTGACACAACTTCCCAAGATAATCAAAGCCAGCTTTCCTTTGAACCAACCCAACTGTGGCCCCCAAATCTTTGAAGGTAGGGAGCATCTGTTCACTTATCACCGGGCTCTAATAGTGGGTTTCCGTGCGGCCGCTAGGCGACCAACTAATTAGGCCAAGGTAAGAGAGATTATTCAAGGGCCTGAAGAACCTCTCTCTATGTTTCTAGAGAGAATTATGGAGGCATATAGAAGATACACTCCTTTCAATCCTCAGGCAGAGGATCAAAAGTCATCTGTCACAATGGCCTTTATTGGGCAAGCTGCCCCGGATATTAAAAGAAAGTTAAAATGCTTAGATGGATTACAAGATATGACTTTGAGAGATTTAGTCAGAGAAGCTGAGAAGGTATACTTTAAGAGAGAAACTGAGGAAGAGAAGGGAACAAAGGGAGGATAAAAGAAACAAAAGACAGACTAAGGCGCTGACTAAGGTCCTGGTCACAACAACAAATAGGCCAGAAATTAAGAAACAGGGAGACAGGAAGGGATACCTGGGCCCACGCCAGAGGCCACTCCTTGCCTCAGATCACTGTGCCTACTGTAAAAAAAAAGGACACTGGGCCAAAGAGTTCCCTAGAAAGAGACAGCCACTCCTGCCAGCCATTCTGACTCTTGAGGATGACTCCAAAAGTCGGGGCTAACATCCCCTCCCGGAGCTCAGGGTAACTTTTGAAGTGTAGGGGACCCCAGTAAACTTTGAAGTGGATACAGGGGCAATATACTCAGCCCTCAAGGCCCCATTGGGCCATCTATCAAATAAAAGGTCTCTAGTTCAAGGGGCAAATGGCAGTAAGTATCGGGCTTGGACAACTAAGAGGACCATAGACCTGGGAAAAGGAAAATCCATCAATCCTTCCTAGTAATCACAGAATGCCTGGCCCCATTGATGGGCAGAGATCTGCTCACCAAGCTCTGGGCCAAAATAACTTTTAACCCTGAAGGCAACCAAGTGGGATTTCTAAATCCTTCAGTAAAAACTCCTATAGTCATGGCTCTAACTATGTCAGTAGAAAATGTACATCAACTCACTCAACATTGTTCAAAGAAACTGCAGGCATTCCTGAAGGATCAAGAACAGAGTTTTCCACTGACCAAATCACAGCAAAAGGACTGAATGGGTAACAAAAGCCTGTCGGGTCCATCAATTGGTTTATGCTTACCCTTCCAAGCTTCCTGGAGGAAAGCACCTAGGAGGAAAAAGACCAGGACAATTCTGGGAAGTGAACTTTACTGAAATTAAGCATGCGAGGTATGGACTTAAATATCTCCTAGTCTTTGTAGATACATTTTCAGGATGGATTAAAGCCTTCCCCACCAAAAAAAAAGAAAGAAAGAAAGAAAGAAAGAAAGAAAGAAAGAAAGAAAGAAAGAAAGAAAGAAAGAAAGAAAAAGAAAGAAAGAAAGAAACAGCACAAATGGTGGTCAAGAAGATCCTGGAAGATTTTTTTCCAAGATACGACCTGCCTAAGGTAACAGAGTCTGATAATGGACTTGCATTCATGACCCAGGTACGTTAGGGGTTAGCCAGTACCCTGGGGATTACATTGTGCTTATAGACCACAGAGTGCAGGACAGGTAGAATGAATGAATAGAACCATTAAAGAGACCTTAATGAAATTAAGCTTAGAGACTGACATAAAAGATTGGACAATGCTTCTGCCTTATGCAATGTTTCATGCAAGAAATTCTCTCTCTGTTTCTTTGTGTAACCTCACCCACTATGAAATTCCCTATGGGGCCCCTATTCCAGTAAGGGACCTAACCCCAACTCTAAGACCTAACGATCCCTTCCACACCACCATGCTTGACAGACTTACAGCTGTTGAAAGAACTCAGCGATACCTGTGAAAACAGCTGGCCACTGCCTACCAACCTGGAGATGAGGGGACTCCACATCAATATCAAGTAGGAGACTTTGTCTATGTAAGACAACATCAGGTGTCATCCCTGGAACCCCACTGGAAAGGACCATACCAGGTTCTACTTATAACACCTACAGTGGTAAAGGTAGACAGAATCACTTCCTGGATCCTGGCCTCTCATCTCAAGCCTGCACCCTGTCCAGACTCTGCCTGGAAACTGGAAGAGACTGGTAACCCTTTCAAATTGTGTATTCGCCAGGTGGATGAAGCTATAGAGTCTCTCCTTGACCACCAGTAGTTCTAACCCTCATCAGCCCTTTCAGCAGCGATGGCTGATCACAAATCCTACTGGAGAAGAAGTATAATCTATCTCACATATAGCCCACTTTGGGACCTGGTGGCCATTTCTCCACCCAGACATTTGTTAGCTGGCTATAGGTCTTTCCTATTAGGATATCCCTGATGAAGAGGATACCACTAAAATTCCATTAAATACCTTTTGTACCATAAATAATGGAAACAAACATTATGGATGTCGGGACAGGTAAGCCAGGTGCAGGTTGGCTAGCCTAGATTACTATGTTTGCCCGGCAGACAATCAAAGCCACAAACAGCAACAGCTGTGTGGAGGAAAAGCCAATTTCTTCTGTAAGTCATGGGGATGTGAGCATACAGGGGCTTCCTGATGGAACCCGAACTCCTCATCAAATTCTGTACACAGCATTGGACATATGACCAATTAGATAACCAAAACCCATGGCCCCCAGAGGGGTCTCTAGATCCTCAAATACTGTGTGACCTTTTTAACTTCTGCAAGTGCTCAAAAGGGTAAAAGGAGATTCCCCTATGTGGAGGCCTTTTCCCTCCTTCGCTCACATCCTGAACTATGCTTCTCCAATAGATCCTCACCCTCAGCCTTCATCTCCAGACTATCTGCTGTCACTCCAAACTCAGCAACCTGATTTCTTCCCTTCAATTACTAGATCAAAAACCCAAACCAACACCGGTTCTCAGACCATTGCCCCCTGGCTGAGAAGCAGGTACTGAGGTACCCCTCCACCGACTCACTCCTCTCTTCTCTTGTCACTGCCCGCACTGGGTCCCACCAGGTCCTCTTTCCAGCTAACCCATAGCTCAAACCAGCTGAGGAGAGCCCTCAGACTCTTATCCAAATGTAATGAAAATGGCCTTTAAAGTTGCTCTTTCATCACTGAAAACAGGTTACTAAAAATTTAAAGTCCCTCACAGGCTTTGTGGATACTCACTCCCTTCTTCCCCTCTGCTCTACCTGTTCTACTGCTCAAGTTTTGTTGCTAGGAATATCCCAAACCCCTTTCCCATTATTCTTTTACATCTCTCCTTTCTCATTCTCAGATCCATGAAGCTGCTCTAAGCCCCGACTTCTCTGTCTCCCCCCTCTGTACCAGGCCCACAGAAAAGTTTTCACTGACCTTCTCCAGGAGTCTTCACCATGGCTGACTTTAGGACTTTCAGCAAAAAAGTCCCTATAAACGATTTCAGTGTAGATAACCTTCCTCATTTAATGTTGCCCTGTTCCACTTGGCCACTGGCTAAAAATAATCAGCACTCCTAAGCTAGACACCCCCTTACTAGTTTTTCACAAAATATGTGAACAATTCCTATGGCCTTGAACTGGGGCTTCACAGAGATGGCAACATTTCTAAGATAAAGAAGTTACCATCTGGGCTCCATGGTAACAGCTGGCAGGGGGAAAAAAAGAAAGGGAAGTAAAAGCTCTCCCCCACCCAGTTGTCCTTGAAAAGTTAACTTGCCCAGAACAGAGAAAAAAAAAAAAACAGAAACAAAAACAGCTTTTTGTGAACTTCTGCAGAGTGTGATCTTCTGAGCCACTTCTCTTACATGTTGGGTACAAAATTCTGAAACTACCTAAACTTGGAATTCAGAAGATTAATTGATTACAACCGAAGCAATGCCCTCTGAATCTGGGTGCAACCAAATAGGACTGTTTCACTGTCTTTGGTGCTATCTTAGGTGCCTTGCCTTGTCCGTCCCTACAACAGTATAATTCTATATACTAAAACATTGTTGATGTTTTCATGAAATGAAAAACGGATGTGATTAATTGTGTAATGGTGCATATGTTACCCAGAATGCTCTATCATGAGGCAGGTTCATTTGAAGATCGAATAGGTGGGACATACAACCCGGTTTCACTGGGAACATATGTCCCTCACTTTAGCCATCCTATAAAGAATAGGAGTTGCCACAAGGGTGGGCACAGGAACCACTGCCCTGGTCCATGGGACACAACAAATGACCCAGTTAGAAGCAGAAATAGACCAAAACTTAAATATATTAGAAACCTCCATAACAGCTTTGCAGGAATCTTTAACCTCTCTCTCTGAAGTTCTTTTACAGAACAGTTGAGGGTTGGACCTCCTCTTCATGAGTGAAAGGGACCTTTGTGCTGCATTGAGGGAGGAATGTTGTGTGAAGTTGTCAGAAGCCAGTGGTGAGCTACTACCTGCTTTATCAGGAAAGGCCCCTCTTCTTAGCTTTCCTGTCTTTTGGCCATCCTCACATCAGTAGGTACCAAGAAAGACAGACTCTGTCCTTGGTAAATCCAAAAAAAGTGAGACCACTGGGACTGGGACTGGGACTGGTTGTGCTTGCCTGGCTTTCTGAATCCCACGTTTAGAGAGTTCCATCACCCAGGACGTTATGTGAGGTAACCTCAATCAGGAAGTGAATGAAGTCACTGCCTTGGCAACCACTTTGTCCTAAGAGTTGCTTCCAAGAGTCCCATGAGATGGAGGGTGCCCCTACTTCCTGTGACATTTTCACACGTTGGAATGGTATATCAACCATAGGCACCCGAGAACAGCTCTCCACACAGGCCTGGTTTGGTCAATCTTCTCTACATTAAGATGAAAGAGGCTGATAAAGACACATCCCTTCATTCTGACCAGGTTGTTTACCATGGAAGTTGAGTTTTCCTCCCTCAGGTCCTTCATAGCTGCCTACAACTTCTCCAGGGTATTATTTCTGCATGGTCCTTTGAGGATCTCAGCAGGTTGAAGATCCCCTACATTCCTGTAGTGTAAGACCAACTTTTTCCCTGCTATTCTGTAAAGTTACATTGAGGGAACAGTGTATGGTTAGGGTAATAACAGGTTTTATTTGGGATAGGAATCATTCTGCTGGATGAATAATGGTATTGGGAACCTGTGATATTTACAAGAATATATAGGGGAAATATAAGTATAAAAACAGAAATCTAGGTAAGATTTGAAGCCCAGAAGAGCATTGGGCCCTTGATTGGGATACTTAGCTTTTAAATATCTTCTAAACAGATGTCTCAGATAAATCGATATACAATGGCATAGGACCTTGAAAATTGGATGATTGAATGTAGAAGAAAACATCCACTCATATAGGCATAGTTGGTAGGATTAGGAAGACAGTCAGTAGGTTTAGGAAGAAAAGTGAGTATAGGATTTGGACAAAAAGTTCTTTAGCAATAGGGTTTGCGGTAGAGAGTGAATGTAAATGTCACCACATGTGAAGAGTCAGACACAATGATGAACTGGGGAAAATATATGGGGAAGCAGATATCAATGGAGATATTAAGAAATCAGGCAAAGTATAAATTGAGTGATAGGATTAGACATTTTCAACAGGGTAGAGGTTGAGTATAAAACCTTAGAAAGAATCAAATATTTAGTCACCAATAGGATTGACATTTGAGAGAATTAGGCAATCTGGACATGGATATTGTTAGTAATCCATGCACACTTTCCATTTAGGCTTTGGCACAGTCATAAGTGTGAACTTTGCATTTTGTTTCCAGAATATTACTGTGATAAAGTGCATATGTAGATCAGGTGACATCAGTATTTCTTCCACCATTTCTGTGGGCAATATTTTGAAGGTGTATAAATTAGTATACGGTGTACAAATAGGTGTTCCCTGTGTCTAGGAATATAGATAAAATGAATGAATAGACCATACTGTGAATAAATAATATTACTGGTTCCAACTTTAAATATTGGATTGAATTGATATTTACAAATTTACAGGAAATCTTATATTGAGATACATACATTCATTACAACCATTTATACATCTAATGGTAATATTAGGTTTATGGTTTATCATGAAGAGTGTGTGAGTTTTGCTTTAAAAGTGATTATTGAAATCTAAAATAAAATGAAGTATCATGAAAAGACCAGTCAAAAAACATAGAGGAATACTTGTGTACTGAATCAAGAAGTGATTAAAAGTGAAACAAAAGCCTATCAATTTGCAAAATTGTGAATGAAATATATATCCTATGATGTGCATAAACTGAAGAAATAGTCATGTAACAGTGTTGAATAAAAATGAAGGTCAAAATACACATCATGTTCCATAGGAATCTACTTGCATTGATGTTAAAGTGGGTCAGTTACTGTAGAAAAATTAGGACTTCTATGCACCATTCACTGAATTTTGATTTCAGTACTAGGATACAATATGTATTTAAGGTGGATGAATATTTCTGAAAATAACTTTGTGAACATTTGGTTATAAATCCACATTCATGAACATGAATGCATTTAGGGATTGTATAATAAGACACATATATTTTACATTCTGAAAAATCTGGAGAGTGTGTGTGTGTATATATATATATATATATATATATATATATATATATATATATATATATATATAGAGAGAGAGAGAGAGAGAGAGAGAGAGAGGCATTAAAAGGTAGCAATATATATGCCAATCGAAATTCATCATGAAATATATAACATCCACAGATCCAAAACTATTCATTTTACTGAACATGGATTTATGTATTATATTGTTCAACTAGGAAGCTCACCCATAGTTTTAATTTTCAATTCCAACAACGTTTAGGAGGAGTGACCTCTTCTAAAAATTTGTATCTGCCAAGTCAGCCATCTAACAAAAATGTACATGTGATACCAGGTAGTATTCTATATGTACATTCAAAAATACATGTGCTGAATAGCCTACAGATAAAGGGAGATAGGAATTCACATATTTGTTAACTATAAAACACATGGAGAACTATTTCAATTTAAAATTGACTAGATTTATAACACCTACCCTTTATCATGCAAAAGGTAAATCCAACTATACACCATGCCTCTCTAAACTGCTTGTATTTCTATTCTGTTTGGGTTCTTTTTCTCCATCACTTTAGGATTGCTGCAATCTGGCTGGGCACAATTCAGGAGCCACTTGTCAAAAGAAACTAAAATTACTTTTAGAACCACACATGACTAAAAATTAGCTCCTCGGGAAAAACCCTCAGAGCCCAACTGCCACTACTGGCTTCCCACAAGCTCTCAACCTCCACACTCCTTCTCTTGAGGTCGATTGGCTGGGTCGTGTGGGCAGAGCCCAAAAAGTCCCACAATGAGCAGCTCCGTTGTCTGAAAGGGTGGGGAAACAGCCCAATGGCATTACCACAGAGGAGCCAATCAGCTAGATATTGCTGGGGCTGCTGTGAACCAATCATCAGCTTGCAGTCTGAAAGGGTGGGGAAACTGCTCAATGAGCATCTCCAATGAGCATCACCGCAGAGGAGCCAATTAGCTTGATGTTGCTGGGGCCGCTGTTAGCCAATCATCAGCCGGCAGTCTGAAAGTTTGTTTGGCCCCTTGGGCTGTGCCTCTCAACACCTCCTCCTCTCTGTTTAAACAACAAGCATGTGGCTTAGGGACCATGCCTGCCTTAGGTTGTCCAATAGTACATATGGTGCTTACCCATTATCGAATGAGCTGACCTCAAGGTATCAGCCTCCAGTCTTAGATTGGTACCATTGCAATTGGATCTTACCCGTCACTAGCTACAGGTCCAGTATACAGTCACACCTGTGGAGAGGTCTTTGTACCAGCGGGGGGTGAGGTTCTTTGTCTCACCTCTGTTGGCCCCCAAATTTTAGCTGAACGACCATGACAGCAGAAGGGAGGAAGATACACCAAGCCAATTGACGGCTCCTTTTGGAAAAATTGTACCACCGATGACATCATCAGCAAAAATACCCCAACACTACCACAAGTCAATTCACCAACATATTGTTCACAATGCATGCAGGTGAGTTCACAATGCATACAGGTGATACATAGTCGAGGCAAGTTCTGCAAGCAGTTCAGTGATGGCTATTGCAGAAGCTGTAGATTGGTTTTATCTTTGTCTTTACAGGCACTGGGATGAAGATAGGAATTTTGGCAATAATGGCCAAAGAAAAATTATGTAACATTCCAGAAGGTACTAAAAGAAAACAATTTTCTTAACAATTTACATTGTCTTGAAGAGAATTATTAAATATAATGAAAAGAAAAGGTGAAAGTAAACAAACAGATCTGTTAACCTCCTTTTTTGTACACATTTTAAAACAATCCTCAACAGGTGTTTACCCAATTTAAATTAAAACATTTACATCAAGTGTATAAAAATATATTTGGATCCATTTTTTCATGAGCGCTCATCATATATGATATATGGACATACGTACATTCAAACATATAACAAAAAACACAAGTGTGCACACGTAATATAATACATACAACACATAACATAAGAGTAAAGGCCTTATAACATTTTACAGGTGAAATCTCCATTGCAATGTCTAAAAACTCTATAGTCCAAAAATAGAACTGATCAGCAAAACATTAACCTAGGTTTGTATGAGCTCAAAAACCAAAATAGAACTTCATGACATGGGAAAGGGTAATAATAAAATAGATATTGAAAAAAGCATCCTGGATTTGTCACAGATGTAAGAATAGCCAAACTGGAGTTCTGGATATCAGCTGTTATGGATTTGAGCCAAATCATATTCTTTTAATCTGTAGAAATCGATTTAGTTAGTCTCTCTGGAATCCAAATCGGCTGCTGTTCTCCCTGTGGAAACACACAAACAGACCTCCAACTCCAGACAATTACTGGGTCAGGACATTTCCATTGTCCTGTTAGAATATCCTTCCAAAGTACCTTGGGCTTATGTACATTTTTTGGACACATATGCCTTTCCACAGGAATAAGCCCTGATGAATCCAAATTTCCAAAGTTTAGAGTAAAAAGGGTTATTTTAAGTTTATCTTTGGGGAATATATACCCCTTCCCAATTCCTTTTTTTTTTTTTTTTTGTTTAATTAGTACGTTTTAATAGTTTGATGAGCTCATTTAACTATGCCTTGTCCCTGCGGATTGTATGGGATTCCTGTTATATGAGTAATGCAAAATGATGAGCAAAATTCTTTAAAAGAGGTAAAAGTATAACCAGGGGCAACATCTGTTTTTAACTGTTTTGGAATGCCCACAGTGGCAAAATTTTGTAAGCAATGAGCTATAACATCTTTAGTTTTTTTTCTCCGGCATGAAGGGAGTCCATCAAAAATTCAGAAGAAGTATCAACTGTAACATGCAAATATTTTAATTTTCCAAATTCTGGCAAGTTTGTGACGTCCATCTGCCAAATATGGTTAGGTATCAATCCTCTAGGATTGACTCCAAGATTAACTTGTGGTAAAATGGTCACACAATTTTGACATTGTTTTATTATTTGTCTAGCTTGTTCCTTAGTTATTTTAAAGCGCTTATGTATAGTATTAGCATTGACATGGAATTTTTTATGAAAATTTGTAGCTTCTTCTACTGTAGAGAAAATATGTATGTCATGCGTAGTTTTATCTGCTAAATCATTACCCAAACTAAGGGCTCCAGGCAATCCTGTATATGTCCTGATATGCCCTATAAAGGACGGATCTTTTCTGTCCCAGATTAGACTTTGTATAGTGGAAAGAAAAGAGAAAACAGGAGAGGAAGGGGAAATTTGTTTCTTCCTAAGATTATATATTGAAACTCAACCCTGTTGAAAATGCATAATCATATCACTCACTTTATACTTTGCCTGATTTCATAATGTCTCTAAAGATATGTGGTTTCCTGCATATTTTCACCAGTTCACCATTGTGACTGACCCTTCACATGAACTTATGTTCACTTTCACTCTCTAACCACAACCCTAATGCTCCAGAACTTTTGTTCCAAATCCTATACTCACTCTTCTTCCTAAACCAACTCTGTACCTAATTCTACCTACTATCCGTTTTTGACTGGATGTTCTCTTCAACATTCAATCATCCAAGCTACAAGGTCCGATGCATTGTATATCTATTTATCTGAGACATCTGTACACAATGTAAATCAAAGTTAAGTATCCCAATCAAGGGCCCAATGCCCTTCTGAGCTTCAAAATTACCTAGATTTCGGTTTTAATTCATATATTTAACCTCTATATTTTTATAAATATCTCAGGTTCCCAATACCATTATTCATCCCGCAGGATTATTCCTAACTCAAATCAAACATTTTATTAGCCCTAAGAATACACTGTTCTATCAACCTATATTTAAAGAAAAGCAGGGACAGAGTTGGTCTTACAATACAGGAATGTAGGGGATCTTCCACCTGCTGAGAACCTCCAAAGTCCATGCAGAAATGAATCCTGGAGAAGATGTAGTCAGCTATGAAGGATCTGCGAGAGCAAAAGTCATCTTCCATGGCAATCACCCTGGTCAGGATGAAGGGATGTGTCTGAATCAGCCTCTCTCTTCTTAATGTAGAGGAGATTGACCAAACCAGGCCTGTGTGGATAGCTATTCCCGGGTTCCTAAGGTTGACATACCATTCTAACTTGTGAAAGTTTCAAAGGAAGTAGGGGAAGCCTCCATCTAATGGGACACTTGGAAGCAACTATTAGGACAAAATGGTTTACAAGGCAGTGAATTTATTCAGTTCCTGAAGGCAGTGACCTCACCTCACTTTCTTGGTGATGGATCTCTCTGAACTTGGGATACTGGAAACCAGGCACATAGAGCCAGTCCCAGTCCCAGTCCCAAAGGGCTCACTTGTTTGGATTTACCAAGGACAGAGTCAGTCTTTCTTTGTACCTACTGATGTTAGGATGGCAAAAGCAAGGAGAGCTCTGAAGAAGGGCCTTTCCTGAGAAAGCAGGTAGTGGCTAAACACTAGCTTCTGACAACTTAACAGAGTTGGTCAAGGAGAACAGACCTGAGACAGGACAGGACTTTTCAGGGGAAAATTGTATGGCCCACCAGTCAGAGGACACTCCCTAGAGTCACAGACCTACTTGGGGGAAGGAGGTGCCAATATGGGTGTGGTTTTGGGTTTATGATTTTGTCTCATGTTCTGAAAATAGGTAGGAAAGGTGGTTTGTTTTTTGGGGTTGAACTGTTTCTAGTAAGACGTTTGACAAGGCGAGTGTTTCTATGTCTGTGTATCCCACTATGTCCGTGGTTGTAGAAATTAGAAAAGAGAATGCATCAATGGATTTGTCCTGTCTTGTAGAAAGCTTCCCAGCATTCATCCTGCCCAATGAATGAATGGATTGCAGCTTTCCTTAAGGATGGGCAACACCAACGATCTTAGTAATTTTCAATTTTCTTTCTGAATTCTCGCCAATCTCCAGAATAGGCTCATGGTTTTGTGTCCAAGATATGTACCACCTCCAAGCTCTGTGACATGGCCATGTACTGGATAGATGAAGGGAATGGCGAGCATCTCAGAAAACGCAGATATCAGTGTGACCAGTAAACTCTCAGTGGAGAAACCCTTCTTTGAGCCTTTTGCTTACATAATGTTCTGTTGCCTTGAATGTCAAGAAGTACTTTGTTTCGGACCACCCCTTTGTGAAGCCTGAAGAAAACAGTTTTCAGATCTAAATGAATGGGCATAACCTGTGGCTCTTTGCTTACTTGCTTTGGAAATGGATGTGTCTGAATCCAACTCTATGCCCTGTGTGAGGCTGTGTCTTAGATTCTCTGCAACTGATAGATCTAAAGAAAGATCCCATGTGTGCATCCAAAACCAAAATGGCCAAAAGAGCAGTCATTGTGGGTGAAGTTTCTCTCCATCCTCTGTTAGGTTCTTGACGTCCATCAAGTGAGAATTGGGATCCTTTGGGTCAAATGAGTTTTTCAAAGCACTGCAGATGTGGTTGGGTTTTCTTATGACTGAAATTCACATAAAGAATCTACACCTGACAGTCAGTAGGCCTCAAATTGCAGAAGAAGATCAGTATTAATGGCAGGTGTATTTGATCAATCCTGGTTCACTGGAAGGGTTTCCAGGCCACCCTGACTTTAGGCAAATTAGCGGCAAGGGAGCATGTTTTGGACACTGTCTTGGGCTATGCCCCTCATGGAAACGTCCAGCCAGAGGTTATGATGAGTGTCTATATGGAAGAAGATGAGGGCCATTGGGGAGTGTTTTGGTTTTAATTGTGGTCATTTGTGTGGCATTTGGAAGAGATGACTGGGTCCACCTGGGCTTGAACTCTGGTGTGATTCCCCTTAGAGACTGAGTTCTGGAACTGAGCTCAGAGAAGTATTGCCATTAATTGTGTTGGGATTTTATGAGACCACACATAAGAGTCACCCTTTAAACTGAGATCTAGCATTGAAGTGCTCTGTCCCATAATGAAAGATCCACAAACAGTGAAAGCAACGACACATGAAACAGACAAGACAAGACAATAAAGACAGGCAATGGACGTCCAACACTGAGATCAGGACTGAGTAGCCGGCAATAACCAATGGGCTGGCAATACCGAATCCAAAACAAAATATCACTGAGTCGAGGAATCTATTATAACTAAATTTCCCAAGTCCTCTGGGGCGTCCTCCAGGAACGTGGCCTGTGGCTCTGTGACACGTCTGTCAGCCACTGTCGGAGAGAGCTCACACTCTTCATCAATAGCCATTTTTCCAAGTCCTAACCTGAAACCTGAAACCAGGAATAGGAGACTTACTTACCCCAAGAGTAGCCCGTTGGGGTCTCTCATCCGCCGCTGCCAGATATCAGTGGAAACTTCATGTGTAAAGGTCGGGCGTGCATTGGAGGAAGAGACCACCAAGAAACTGACTCATGAAACAGCAAAGGGTTTATTGGAGTTCCAGCATGCTGGGGCTCAGAGCTCACTTGAATACAGCAGAGAGCCCTGAGAAGAGCTTGAGCAGAGCTTATATACTTTCCTTGCCGAGGGCAAGGAGGGAAGTTTATTGATGGGTCAGTGGGAGTGGGCAGTTTGCATGCAACCAGGTGAGAGAGTAAATTCTGCAGTTTGAAAACTGGGGACAGCACATTCTGGGAACAAGATTAGCAAACAGTTCTCAAGATTTCAACAGTGTTTTGTTAAGCATAGAGAAAAACAGGAAGTGACAAGTACCTATTTAATTAACCATTCAATAACAACTATACCTTTTTAAATGGATGTTCTCATCTACATTCAATCTTCCAAGGTACAGGGTCCTATGACATTGTATATCAATTTACCTGAGACATCTGTGCAGAACGTAATTCAACGCTAAGTATCCCAATTAAGGGCCCAATGCCATTCTGGGATTCAAATCTTACTTAGATTTCTGTTTTCCTACATATATTTCAACTATATATTCTTATACATATCGCAGCTTCTCAATAGAATTATTCATAAACAGAATGATTCCTAACCCAAATCAAACATGTTATTAACCCTAACCCTACAGTGTTCCCTCAATCTAACTTTAAAGAAGAGCACGGACAGAGTTGGTCTTATAATACAGGAATGTAGGGGATCTTTCACCTGCTGAGAACCTCAAAGGTCCATGGAGAAATAAGCCATGGAGAAGATGTAGGCAGCTATGAAGGACCTGAGAGAGCAAAAGTCATCTTCCATGGCAAACAACCTGGTCAGGATGAAGGGATGTCTCTGAATCTGCCATTCACACCCTGTGAACTGCGCCACTTCACAGGTGAATAACGAGTTAGAACGACAAAAAATTATCTTGTTAGGATCTTACAGAAAAATGGGTGTGCACCGAAACCTAGAAGAATGATTTCCACCAATGAGGTCCTGTAATTGAGTCTCAAACACGAGCCAAATGTGCGACCGGAGATCCGGGCTGACAAATCTGTGTGGCCTGCCCCGTGGCTAGAGACAGCAGGGCACCACCTAGAAGCGACCAGCCGGCAGGGAGAAACGTTGCTGCAGATTCTGTGGAATCCTGCTGGCTGACCTCCAACTGAGCCCCGGGCTGAGTTTGGGATTTCAAACGGGGAAGGAAGTGCTACAGTTCTATCCCCCCACAATAAAAACTCCACCAAGGAAACCAACGGTCACCATCTTGGAGAGCAGAAGTAACCACCGCCACTCTCCAACAGATTGCAACAATAAAACAGGTTTGTGTTACTCAGCTCATCTCCCATACAGCAGGGAATTCACATAAAATCTCTCTTAGGCTTTCCATTGGAGAGATTATCAGAGAGAGCCTGCATAAAGACGTCGGGAAAACTACAGGCACCTGACCTTCAACTTCCCCTCCCATCAGCGGCGAAAACGAAACCTGTCTAGCCAGAGCTGGGAGAGGGGCAAGAGGAAAAAATCAAAACAATAGAGTGCCGGGGTTCCCCATAGACACCATCCACACCCAAGAAACGGCAGGCCCAGAGGACAGTATGAGCTGCCGAGAGGCATCACTCAGGGGAAATCTGGTCTAGCACGAGAAACCAGGACTAGCAGGAGATAACAGGGGACTAGAGGCCAGGCCCGCGTGACTGGGCGGCTGGAGAACGCCCGCCCACTGGTCACAAACAGCCCGCTGCTGGTGCGACTGGGTGGCTGGTGCCCGCCTGCCTACCAGCGACCAATCGCCCGCTGGCTGCACGTGCAACTGGGTGGCTAGAGATCTCCCGCCCACCAGTGACAGCCCACCCGCTGACTGTGTGACTGGACAGCTGGAGACCGCCCGCCCGCCGGCGACCGGGAGTTGAAAACAAACAGAGACAGATCAGTCCCAGCCCACTCCCATTTGAACACCCTGGCAAGGAGCCTGGGGCCCGCCATAGCAGACAGGTGACATCACTGGAGCTCGGCCATTGCAATTCCTTCCAAGCAGAATTCACTTTAGCAGGCATAGTCTACCAACACAAAGGAGAGACAACAGATATATTAAACCAAAACAAATCTATAGAATAGAGCAGAAAAACAGCAATCAAATAGAGATGGAAAACAACGTGAACATCATGAAAAAACAAAGGAAAAAAATGTGTACAAACAATGCAGGACAACTTAATTCTACAGGAGGACCTAGAATCATCAGAAACAGGGATAGGGAAAAAAACTCAAGGCTTACCTAACTCAGATGGAAAGGGATATTAGAGAATACATGAATCAGCAAGTCCTAGCAATAAAAGTATATTTTGAAAATGAATTAAACAAATTCAAATGGCAAAGAACAAGCTTTACCAGGAGATAGAGATCTTAAAAAAAATCAAACAGTAATCCTAGAAATGCAGGAAACTATTAATTAAAACTCAAACGAGAATATTACAAATAGACTAGATCAAATAGAAGTCAGAACATCAGATAATGACGACAACGTTTATCAACTTGAAAAGAATATAGTCAACACAGAAAAGATGCTTAAGTCCCAAGAGCAGTCTATTCAAAAGATATGGGATGTCATAAAAAAAACAAATTTCACAGTCATCGGAATAGAAGAAGCCATAGAGATTCAAACCGAAAGAATGGACAACATATTAAATGAAATAATTCTAGAAAACTTCCCAGAGATGAAAGATGGAATGGATTGCCAAATCCTTGAAGACTACAGGACCCCAAACATTCAAAACCATAATAGACCAACTCCAAGACATATAATTATGAAGATAGCCAACATACAGAACAAGGAGAGAATATTAAAAGCTACGAGAGAAAGGAGGCGGATTACATTCAGGGGTAAACCAATTAGATTAACGACTGATTTTTCATCACAAACTTTGAAAGTGAGAAGATCCTGGAACAATGTATTTCAAACACTGAAAAATAATGAATTCCAACAAAGAATACTGTATCCAGCAAAATTAAGCTTCAGATTTGACAATAAAATTAAAGTCTTTCACAATGAATAAAAACTAAAAGAATTCACACCCATAACACCAGCACTGCAAAGGATTTGGGCAAAATACTACAAGAAGAAGAATTGAAAAATAGTGCCCCAAACTAACAGTGGGAGGTATCTCAGTAAAGGGGGAGGAAAATAACCAAAAAGTAAAAACTAGCCAAACTAAAATAAATAAATAAATTAACATGAATGGATGTACAAATCATATTTCAATTGTAACCTTAAATGTTAATGGCCTAAACTCACCATTCAAGAGACATAGGGTAGTAACCTGGATCAAAAAAACAAATCCAACAATATGCTGCTTTCAGGAGACTCATATGATAGGTAAAGACATACACAGGCTGAAAGTAAAAGGTTGGGAAAAATCATACCACTCACAGGGCACACGGAAGCAAGCAGGAGTGGCCAAACTCATATCAAATACAATCAACTTCAAACCTACGTTAATCAAAAGGGATAAAGAAGGACACTATATAACGTTAAAAGGAACCATCCACCAACATAACATAACAATTACCAATTTGTATGCAGCAAACAAATGAGCTGCCACACTCATAAAACAAACTCTTCTCAAGTTCAAGAGTCAAATAGACTACAACATAATAATTATAGGTGACGTCAACAGACCGCTCTCACCATTAGACACATCCTCTAGACAAAAACTGAATAAAGAAACTATAGAACTCAACAGCACAATCAATAACCTAGACTTAACCGACATATATAGAATATATCAACCATCATCAAGTGGATACACCTTCTTATCAGCAGCAGATGGATCCTACTCAAAGATAGACCATATATTAGGTCATAGGGCAACTCTTAGTAAATATAAAGGCGTGGAGATAATACCATGCACCATATCAGATCATAATGAAATGAAACTGGAAATCAATGATAAAAGAAGGAAGGAAAAATCTTACATCACATGGAAAATGAACAATATTCTACTGAATGATCAATGGGTTACAGAAGACATTAAGGAGGAGACAAAAAAATTCTTAGAGACAAATGACCATACAGACACAACCTACTGTAATCTATGGGACACAATGAAAGCAGTTTTAAGAGGAAAATTCATTTCTTGGAGTTCTTTTCTCAAAAAAAGAAAAAAAACAACAACAAATAAATGAACTCACACTACACCTCAAAAACCTAGAAAAGGAAGAGCAAAACAACAGCAAATGTAGTAGACAACATTAAAATAAGAGCAGAAATCAACGAAATTGAAACAAAAAATCATTGAAAAAATTGATAAACTAAAAGTTGTTTCTTTGAAAAAATAAATAAGATTGACAGGCCCTTAGCCATGATAACGAAGAGAAGAAGAGAGAGAACTCAAATTATTAACATAGGGGGTGAAAAATGCAATACCACAACAGACACTACAGAAATATAGAAGATAATTAGAAAGTATTTTGAAACCCTATATTCCAATAAAATAGAAGATAGTGAAGATATCAATAAATTTCTTAAGTCATACGATCTGCCCAGATTGAGTCAGGAAGACACACACAATTTAAACAGACCAATGACAAAGGAAGAAACAGAAGAAGCCATCAAAAGATAACCAACGAAAAAAAGCCCTGGACCGGATGGGTATACAGCGGAGTTCTACAAAACCTTCAAAGAAGAATTAATACTGATTCTTTTCAAGCTCTTTCAAGAAATAGAAAAAGAAGGAGCTCTTTCAAATTCATTCTATGAGGCCAAAATCACCCTGATCTTGAAATCAGACTAAGACACTTCAAAGAAACAAAACTACAGACCAATATCTCTAATGAACTTGGATACAAAAATTCTCAATAAAATCCTGATGAATCGAATACAAAAGCATATCAAAAAAAATTGTGCACCATGATCAAGTAGGATTCACCCCTGGGATGCAAGGCTGGTTCAATATACGGAAATCAATAAATACTATTCACCACATCAATAGACTTAAAGACAAGAACCATATGATCATCTCGATAGATGCAGAAAAAAACATTTGACAAAGTACAGCATCCCTTTATGTTCAAAACACTAGAAAAACTAGGGATAACAGGAACTTACCTCAACATTGTAAAAGCTATATATGCTAAACCTCAGGCTAGCATCATCCTAAATGGAGAAAAACTGAAGGGATTGCCTCTAAAATCTGGAACAAGACAGGGATGCCCTCTATCACCACTTCTATTCAATTTAGTTCTTGAAATTCTAGCCAGAGCAATTAGACAATAGAAATTAAAGGCATAAAAATAGGAAAACAAGAACTTAAATTATCACTATTTGTGGATGACATGATAATATATATAACAGACCCAAAAGGGTCTACAAAGAAACTGCTAGAGATAATAAATGAATTAAGCAAAGTGGCAGGATATAAAATCAACACGCATAAATCAAAGGCATTTATGTATATCAGGAGCAAAACTTCTGATATGGAAAGGAGGAAAAACCACTCCATTCACAATATCCTCAAAGAAAATAAGATACTTGGAAATCAACCTAACAAAAGAGGTGAAAGATTTATATAATGAAAACTACAGAATCCTAAAGAGAGAGATAGAAGAAGATCTTAGAAGATGGAAAAATGTACCCTGTTCATGGATAGGCAGAACTAACATCATCAAAATGGTGATATTACCCAAAGTTCTCTACAGGTTAAAATGGATGCCAATCAAAATCCCAACGGCATTTCTTGTAGAAATGATAAAGCAATCATGAAATTCATATGGAAAAACAAAAGACCCAGAATAGCAAAAGCAATTCTAAGCAGGAATTTGAATCTGGAGGTATAGCGATACCAGAGTTCAAACTGTACTACAAAGCAATAGTTATAAAAGCAGCGTGGTACTGGTACCAAAACAGGCAGGTGGATCAGTGGTAGAGAATAGAGGACACAGAAATCAATCCACAAAATTACAACATTCTTATATATGATAAAGAGGCTAAAAGCATATTGGGAGATGGATAGCATCTTCAACAAATGGTGCTGGGAAAATTGGAAATCCATATGCACCAAAATGAAACTGAATCCCTTTCTCTCGCCATGCACAAAAGTTAACTCAAAATGGATCAAGGAGCTAGTGATGAAATCAGAGACACTGCATGTGATAGAAGAAAAAGATGGCTATGATCTACATACTGTGGGGTCGGGCTCCAAATTCATTAATAGGACACCCATAGCCCAAGAGTTAATAACAACAATAAACAAATGGGACTTACTTAAACTAAAAAGTTTTTTCTCTGCAAGAGAAACAATAAGAGAGGTAAATAGAGAGTCTACATCCTGGGAACAATTTTTTACCCCTCACACTTCAGATAGAGCTCTAATATCCAGAATATACAAAGAACTCAAAAAATTAAACAATAAGATAACAAATAACCCAATCAACAAATGGGCCAAGGACCTGAACAGACACTTCAGAGAGGAGGACATACAATCAATCAACAAGTACATAAAAAAATGCTCACCATCTGTATCAGTCAGAGAAATGCAAATCAAAACCACCCTAAGATACCATCTTACTCCAGTAAGATTAGCAGCCATTATGAAGTCAAACAACAATAAGTGTTGGCGAGGATGTGGAGAAAAGGGTACACTTGTACACTACTGGTGGTACTGAAAATTGATAAGGCCAATTTGTAAAGCAGTATGGAGATTTCTTGGAAAGCTGGGAATGAATGCACCATTTGACCCAGCTATCACCCTTCTCGGACTAGAGGGTCTTAACAGAGCGTACTATAGGGATACTGCCACATCAATGATCATAGCGCCACAATTCACAATAGCTAGACTGTGGAACCAACCTAGATGTCCTTCAATAGATGAATGGTTAAAAAACTGTGGCATCTATACACAATGGAGTATTACTCAGCACTAAAAAATGGCAAAATCATAGACTTTGCAAGGAAATGGATGGCATTAGAGCAGATTATGCTAAGCTAAGCTAACCAATCCTTAAAAAAATGCCAAATGTCTTCTTTGATATAAAGAGAGCACCTAAGAACAGAACAGGGAGGAAGAGCATGAGAAAAAGATTAACATTAAACAAAGACGAGTGGGGGGATAGAAAGGGGGAGAGAAGGGAAAGCATATGGAAATGGTAGGAGACCCTCAATGTTACACAAAATTACATATAAGAGCTTGTGAGGGGAAATGGGGGGAAAACAATGGAGAGAATTGAACAACAGCAGATGAGGTAGAGAGGAAAGATGGGAGGGGAGGGGAGGGGGGATAGTAGGGGATAGAAAAGGTAGCAGAATACAACATCACTATTATGCCGTTATGTACAAATGTGAATGTGTAACCAATGTGCTTCTACAATTCGTATTTGGGGAAAAATGGGAGTTCATAACCCAATTGAGTCAAATGTATGAAAGATATTATATGATGAGTTTTGTAATGTTTTGAACAATCAATAAAAATAAATAAATAAATAAAGGTTTAAAATTGAGTGGCAAGAAATCAGCTAAAAAAGTGTTGAGATGCATTCATTTTGCTAAGCAGAAACTTTGTTTTGTGTAGTTGTATCTATCACAAATTTATTTTACCAGAAAACTGGCTTTTGAAAATACACTTAATTGAGATTAAAGGATAATCCACCTACCTTCATGAAAAATTCATAGCATTTCCTATATTTTTCATATTTCAATTTTTGGTAAATATTTTGTCATGGACCAGGTCTAGTCTTAGGCTATTCTTTCAGAATACTGCCTCATCTGATAAGTTGGTACAATGTGTTGGATTGTTCTTTTCATCTTTTATTTAATAGTTTCTAGCTGATAATGTGTATTTTTCATTATCTTTATTTGGACATACATACCCAACGATATCTTTGCATTTTATGTTTTACTGCGAAGAGACTCATCAAAAGCTCTGTATTATATGTATCAACAATCAAACATTTAGAGCATGCAATTATTCTTAATTTTGCATGAAAATATCTTTGTACCATTTACTTATAAAAATTTAGAACTATTAAAAATGTCCCTACTGTAATAAGTAACTAATTACCAGAAAAATTAAACAATTCACTTTATATCAATTATGAATATGAAAAGTACTAAAATAAGTATTTGGCAATTAATACATAATTGATAGAAATTGAAATCATAAGAAAGCCATTTAAAATGTCAGTGCATATGGTCCTTAAATAATAGGTTGTTCAAAAAAATTTCTCTAATTCATAAGATATAATATGCCATATTACAGCGTAACGTGATAAAAAACATTAAATTATCAATATTGATAATAAAGAATGATACCTTTTTTATTAAATATGTTTATTTGATTTTCATTGTAAGATGTTAATTCTGGAAGACTTCAGAATTAAGAAAGTCTTGGTGTATATTATTTCTAACAGGCTAATCAAAGTACTTTTAAATATATATGTATATATATATATATATATATATATATATATATATATATATATATATATACATAATATATGTAATGCATATGCATGAATATAGACACATATGTATAATAAATGTATTGTAATATATCTATCAGGTGATTATAATTATTAATTTTTTTTTAAAAAAATAGTGACTATAAAAAACACTCTCAAATTTAAATTTCATAGCATACAACTGTTTGTAATGCCATGAGAGAAAAATAGATATGGAGGAAAAACGAAAAAGGAAGAGAGAGAAGGGGAAAAATGAGGAAGAAAGTGAGTAAAGAAGAGGGAGAGGCGTGTTCGATGTTAAGACAAAAGTGGAGCGGCTGGGTTTGTGATTCAGTGTTAACATGTTTGCCTAGTATGTGTGAGGAACTGGGTTCTATTCTCAGCACCACATACAAATAAAGAAAATGAAGATCCATCAACAACTTAAAAAATAAAAAATAAAAAACTAGAAATATTACTAAAATCCCAAGCATTTATGAATGTTAAATAATAAAATATATGTTACATAGCCTTATGTAATTTCTAGACTCCCCAAAAAAGTCATTAAATGTTGGATTATTAGTGCTATAACTAAAAATCCATTGCTCTTTCCTCTACATTCTGTGGCATTCTAGTGCTAAAATAAATTGTAGTATAACACCAAAAAAAAAAAAAATCCTAATATTTCTACAGTAACTGACCCAGTTTAACATCAATGCAAGTAGATTCCTATGGGACATGATATGTACTTTGAAGTTTATTTTTATTCAACACTGGTACATTTCTATTTCTTGAGTTTATGCACATTATAGGATATATATTTCATCCACACGTTCACAAATTTATAGGCATTTATTTCACTTTCAATCACTTCCTCCTTCAGAAAACATGTATTCCTCCGTTTCTGACTGGTCTTTTCTTGAAACTTCTTTCCAAACACATTATTTTCGATTTCCATTATCACATTTGAAGCAAAACTCACACACCCCTCATAATAAACCATAACCCTAATATTACCATTAGATGTACAACTGGTTGGAATGAATGATTGTATATCAATATAAGATTTCTTACTTAGTTTCAGATATCAATTCAATCCATTATTTAAAGTGGAACCAGTTATATTATTTATTCACAATGTGGTATTTTCATGCATTATCTCTATATTCATAGACACAGGGTACACCTCTTTGTACCCCCAACACTAATTTATACGTCTTCAAAATATTGCTCCCAGAAATGTTGGAAGAAATACCCATGTCACCTGATCTACATATGCATTTTATCACTGAAATATTCTGGACACAAAAAGCAAAGGTCACACTTATGATTGTATCAAAGCTAAATGAAAAGTGAACATGGATTACTAAAAACATCCATGTCCAGGTTGCCTAATGCTCTCAAATGAAAATCCTATTGGTAACTACAAATTAGTTTCTTCCAAAGATTATATATTCAAACTCAACCCTGTTGAAAATGTCTAATCCTCTCACTCACTTTATACTTTGCCTGTTTTTGTAATGTCTCTATTGGTATCTGCTTTTCCACAGTTCATCATTGTGACTAAATCTTCACATGTTCTGAAACTTACATTCACACTCTAATCGAAATCCTATTGCTAAAGAACTTTTGGTCCAAATCCTATATTCACTCTTCTTCTTAAAACCTACCTACTATCTTCCTAATCCTACCGACTATCACTTTTTGACTGGAGGTTCTCTTCTACATTCAATCATCCAGTTACAAGGTCTTATGCCATTGTATATCGATTTCTCTGAGACATTTTTGCAGAATGTAATTCAACGATAGGTATCCAAATCAAGGGCCCAATGATTTCTGGGCTTCAAATCTTACTTAGATTTCTGTTTATGTACATATATTTCACGTCTGTATTCTAATAAATATCACAGGTTCCAATAACATTATTCATCCAGCAGAATGGTTCCTAACCGAAAATGAAAATGTTATTAACCGTAACCATACACTGTTCCCTCAATCTAACTTTACAGAAGAGCAGTGACAGTGTTGGTCTTACAATACAGGAATGCATGGGATCTTCCACCTGCTGAGAACCTCAAAGGTACATGCAGAAATGATCCCTGGAGAAGATGTAGGCAGCGATGAAGGACCTGAGAGAGCAAAAGTCATCTCAATGGCAAACAACCTGGTAGAATTAAGGAATGTGTCTGAATCAGCCTCATTCTTCTTAATACAGAGAAGATAGACCAAACCATGCCTGTGTGGAGAGCTGTTCCCTGGTCCCTATGTTTGATATACGATTCGAACTTGTGAAAGTGTCACAGGATGTAGGGGCATCCTCCATCTCATGGGAACCTTGGAGGCAAATGTTAGGACAACGTGGTTTCCAAGGCAGTGACCTCATTCAGTTCCTCAAGGAAGTGACTTCACCTCACTTCCTTGGTGATGGAAGTCTCTGAACTTGGGATCCAGGAAGCCAGGCACCCAGAGCCATAACCCATCCAAGTCCCAGTGGTCTAACTTGTTTGGATTTACGAAGGACAGAGTCAATATTTCTTGGTACCTACTGATTTGAGGATGGCCAAATGCCAGGAAACCTCTGAAGAGGGTCCTATCCTGATAAAGCAGGTAGTGGATCACCGCTGGCTCCTGACTACTTCACAGAGTTGGCAAAGTAGAGCAGATCTGAGACAGGACAGGCCATTTTGGGAGAACATAGTATGGCCCACCAGTCAGAGGACACTCCGGATATGACAGACCTACTTGGGGGAAGGAGGTGCCTTTGCGGGTGTGGGTGTGGGTTTGTGGTTTTGTCTCATGTTCTGAGAATACGAAAGAAAGGCGGTTTGATTGGATTGTAGTGAACTGTTTCTAGTAAGTCGTTTGACAAGGCGAGTCTTTCTATGTCTGTGTATCCCACTGTGTCCGTGGTTGTCGACATTAGAAAAGAGAATGCATCAGTTGATGTGTTCTGTCTAGTAGAAAGCTTCGCAGCATTCATCCTGCCCAATTGATGAATGGACTGCGGCTTGCCTCATGGATGGGCAACACCTACTATCTGCCTAAGTTCCTGTTTTCTTCCTGCATTCTGGCCACTCTCCCGAATAGGCACATAGTTTTGTGTTTAAGATATGTACCACCTCAAGCTCTGTTAAATGGCCATGTACTGGACAGCTGAAGGGAATGGGAGAATCTCAGAAAACTCAGATATCAGTGTGACCAGGAAAGTCTCAGTGGAGAAACCCTGCTATGGGCCATTCTCTTACTATGTATCTGTTTCCCTGAATGTCAGGAAGTTCTTTGCCTCAGGCCACCCTCATGTGAAGCCTGAAAAAAAGAGTTTTCAAATGAAAATGAATGGGCATCACCTGTGGCTCTTTGCTTAATTTCTTTGCAAAGGGATGTGTCTGAATCACCCTTTGGCCCTGTGTGCGGTTGTGGCTTAGATTCTCAGCCCCTGATGGATCTAAAGAAAGATCCGATGTGTGCATCCAAAACCAAAATTTCAAAAAGATCAGTTATGATGGATGAAGTCTCTTGCCTTTCTTTGTTAGGTTCCTGAACTACATCAAGTGAGAATAGGGATCCTTTGGTTCAAATAAATTTTTGAAAGCCCTGAAGAAGTGCTTGGGTTTTCTTATGACTCCAATTCACATAAAGACTCTATACCTGACAGTCAGTAGGCCTCAAATTGGAGAAGCAGATCAGTATTAACTGCGGTCTTATTTTATCACTCCTGGTTCACATGCAGGGTGTCCAGGCCACCATGACTTTAGGCAAATGAGCGGCAAGGGAGCTTATTTTGGACACTAACCCATACCCTACTAGACTCTGACTAGTAATCCTAACATGATGGAGAATAATAACCCCAACAGAATAGAAATACAAGAAGTTTTGAGGATTCATGTTGTATAGTTGTACTTGCCTTTTGCATTATATAGGGTAGGAGTTATAAATTTAGTCAATTTTTAATTGAAACAGTTCTCCATGTGTTTTTAAAGTTCACAACCATGTGAATTCCTCTCTCCCTTTCTCTGTAGCCTATTCAGAACATGTATTTTTATATGCACATTTAGAATCCTACCTGGTATCACATGTACATTCTTGAGAGGTTGCTGACTTAGCAGATACAAATTGTCAGAAGAGATCACTCCTCTGAATGCTGTTGGAAGTGAAAATTCAAACTATGGGTGACTTCCTAGTTGAACAACATTATACATAAATCCACGTTTAGTAAAATTAATATTTTTGGCTCTGTGGATTATATATATTTCATGATATATATATATTGCTACATTTTAATGTCTGTTTGAGTGTGTGTGTGTGTGTGTGTGTATAGATAGATAGATAGATAGATAGATATACACTCTCCAGATTTTTGAAAATATGAAACATATGTGTCTTATTATATACTCCCTAAATTCATTCATGTACATGTATGTGGATTTATAATCAACTTTTCACAAGATTATTTTCAAAAATATTCATCCACCTGAAATACATATTTGTTTCCTAGTACTAAAAACAAACTTCAGTGAATGGTGCATACAAATCCAAATATTTCTACAGTAACTGTCCCAGTTTAACATCAATGCTTGTAGATTCCTATGGGACATGATGTGTATTTTGACGTTCATTTTTTAACAAAACTGGTACATTATTATTTCTTCAGTTTATGCACATCATAGGATATATATTTCATTAACAAGTTCACAAATTTATAGGCATTTGTTTCGCTTTCAATAACTTCCTTATTCAAAACTCTTGTATTCCTCCAGGTTTCTTGTCTGGTCTCTTCATGAGACTTCTTTCCAAACTCATTATTTCTGAAATCCATAATCACCTTTGAAATAAAATTCACACACTCTTTATGATAATCCATAAGCCTAATATTAAAATAAGATGGATACCTGGTTGGATTGAATGATTGCATATCAATATAAGATTTCCTGTATATTTTCAGATATCAATTCAATCCATTATTTAAATTTAGAACTTGTTACATTGTTTAATCAAAGTTTTGTCTATTCATGCATTATCTCTATATTCCTAGACACAGGGTACACCCATTTGTAACGCCAGTACTAATTTATATATCTTCAAAATATTGCTCCCAGAAACGGTGGAATAAATACTTATGTCATCTGATCTACATATACATTTTATCACAGTAATTTTCTGGACACAAAAAGCAAAGTTCACACTTATGATTTTACCAAAGCCTTAATGGAAAGTGAGTATGCATTACTAAAAACATCCATGTCCAGGTTGCCTAACGCTCTCAAATGTGAATCCTATTGGTCACTACATATTTGTTTCTTCCTAAGATTATATATTTTACCTCAAGCCTGTTGAAAATGTCTAATCCTATCAATCACTTTATCATTTGCCTGATTTACTAATGTCTCTATTAATATCTGCTTTCCTACATATTTTCCACAGTTTATCATTGTGACTGACTCTTCACATGTGCTCACATTTTCATTCACTCTCTACCCGAAACCCTATTGCTAAAGAACTTTTGGTTTAAATCCTACACTCTCTCTGCTTTCTAAACCTACTGACTATCTTTCAAATAATACCGAGTATCCCTTTTTGACTAGAAGTTCTCTTCGACATTCCATCATCCAAGGTACAAGGTCCTATGCCATTGTACATCGATTTATCTGAGACATCTCTGCAGAACATAATTCAAAGCTAAGTATCCCAATCAAGGGCCCAATACCCTTCTGGGCTTCAAATCTTACCTAGATTTCTGTTTTCATTCTAATATTTCACTTTTACATTCTTGTAAATATTACAGGTTCCCAATACAATTATTCATCCTGCAGAATGATTCTTAACCCAAATCGAACCTTTTATTAACCCTAACCATACACTCTTCCCTCAATCTAAGTTTACAGAAGAGCAGGGACAGAGTTGTTTTTACAATACAGGAATGTAGGTCATCTTAAACCTGCTGAGAACCTCAAAGGTCCATGCAGAAATGATACCTGGAGAAGATGCAGGCAGCTATGAAGGAGTTGAGAGAGCAAAAGTCACCTTGCATGGCAAACCACCTGGTCAGGATGAAGGGTCGTGTCTGAATCAGTCTCTCTATTCTAAATGTAGAGAAGGTGGACCAAACCAGGCCTTTGTTGAGAGATGTTCCCGGGTGCCTATGGTTGATATACCATTCTAACTTGCGAAAGTGTCACAGGAAGTAGGGGCAGCCTCTATCTCATGGGACCCTTGGAACCAACTGTTAGGACAAAGTGGTTGCCAAGGGAGTGAACTCATTCAGTTCTTGAAGGAAGTGTCCTACCTCACTTCCTTGGTATTGGAACTCTCTGAAATTGGGATCCAAGATGCCAGACACCCAGAGCCAGTCCCAGTCCCACTCCCACTGGGCTCAGTTGTTTGGATTTACCAAGGACAGAGTCAGTCTTTCTTGGTACCTACTGCTGAGAGAATGGCCAAATGCCAGGACAGATATGAAGAGGGTCTTTCCTGAGAAAGCAGGTAGTGGCTCACCACTGGATCCTGACAACTTCACAGAGTTGGCCAAGGCAACCAGAACTGAGACAGGACTGGCCATTTCGGGGAACATAGTTTGGCTCAACAGACAGAGGACACACTGGAGAGTCAGAGACTTACTTGTGGGAAGGAGATGCCTTTGTGGGTGTGGGTGTGAGTTTGTGGTTTTGTCTCATGTTCTGAAAATAGGTAGGAAAGGTGGTTTGTTTGGTTTGGAATGGACTGTTTCTAGTAAATCGTTTGACAAGGTGAGTGATTCTAGTTTGGTGTATCCCACTGTGTACGTGGTTTTGGACATTAAAAAACAGAATGCACCAATGGATGCATCCTGTCTAGTAGAAAGCTTCCCAGCATTCATCCTGCTCAACTGATGGATGGACTGCGGTGTGTCTTATGGATGGGGAACACCTACTATCTTCCTAAGTTTCTGTTTTCTTCCTGAATTCTGGCCACTCTCCAGAACAGGCTCATGGTTTTGTGTCCAAGATATATACCACCTCCAAGCTCTGTGCCATGGCCATGTACTGGACAGCTGAATGGAATGGGAGAATCACAGAAAACTCAGATATCAGTGTGACCAGGAAAGCCTCAGTGGAGAAATCCTGCTTTGGCCATTCTCTTACCTATATTTCTGTTGCCCTGAATGTCAGGAAGTTCTTTCCCTCAGCCCACCCCTTTGTTAAGCCTGAAGAAAACAGTTTTCAAATGGAAATGAAAGGGCATCACGTGTGGCTCTTTGCTTAATTTCTTTGTAAAGGGATGTGTCTGAATCAGCCTCTTGGCCCTGTGTGCGGTTGTGGCTTAGATTCTCAGCACCTCATGGATCTAAAGAAAGATCCCATGTGTGCATCCATAACCAAAATGGCAAAAAGATCTGTTATGGTGAATGAAGTCTCTTGCGTTCCTTTGTTAGGTTTCTGACCTACATCAAGTGAGAATTTGAATCCTTTGGTTCAAATGAATTCTTCAATGCCCTGAAGAAGTGGTTGTGTTTTCTCATGACTCCAAATCACATAAAGAATTGTTACCTGACACTCAGTAGGCCTCAAATTGGAGAAGCAGAGCTGTATTAACTGCAGTCCTATTTTATCACTCCTGGTTCACATGCAGGGTGTCCAGGCCACCATGACTTTAGGCAAATGAGGGGCAAGGGAGCTTATTTTGGACACTAACCCATACCCTACTAGACTCTGACTACTAATCCTAATATGATGGAGATTAATAACCCAAACAAAATAGAAATACAAGCAGTTCAGAGGAGTCATGTTGTATAGTTGGACTTGCCTTTTGCATTATATAGGGTAGGAGTTATAAATCTAGTCAATTTTTAATTAAAATAGTTCTCCATGTGTTTTTAAAGTTAACAAATATGTGAATTCCTCTCTCCCTTTTTGTGTAGCCTATTCAGCACATGTATTTTTATATGCACATATAGAATCCTACCTGGTATCACATGTTCATACTTGAGAGGTTTCTGACTTGGCAGATACTGCCGCGGTCCGGTTGGAGCAAAATAACCGGGGGGTGGGGGTTATGAATAACATATGTATGTTGATATAGCAGGAGTGGAAGCCATTTATTGTAGGACAATAGAGGTATTTATACATTCCACCCAGGTTATCTAATTAACATAAACTAGATACTGCAGTCAACCAATCAGGAATCTCCACACTTAATGGCTCGCTTTTGTTACATCTCAAACCACTCCCTCTGGCATTTTGCCAGGCATCATCCAGACTTGTTTACACACTCTAACATTCCCCTGGCAAAATGCCAGGTGTTATTTTGACATGTTTACAGACTCTAATATTTCCCCCTTTTATTTAATTTAAATAAAGACCACAGTGGTTTTTACAGAAACACCATAAATAACCTGCTACAAACAGAAAGGGAGGATACAAAATGTCACAATACAAGCCAATTGATGAAGCACTTGGAGAAATAATACCAGCAATGACACTGTTAGCAAAGACACCGAGTTAAAATTTGTTATAGATTACAGTTTGTTGTCTCAGTCCAGGTAAAGCAGTGTCTCAATAGATTAACTCACAGTTCAGGTAAACCACAGTCCAGGTATGTTCTGCAGGCAGCTAGCTTAAATCACAGTCCTGGTAAGTTCTGCAGGCAGCTAGCTTAAATCACAGTCCATGTAAATTCTGCAGGCAGCTAGCTTAAATCACAGCCCAGGAAAGTTCTGAAGGCAGCTAGCTTGATCCAAAGTCTCCTCCGTTTCTCAGCCGAAGTCTCCTCCGGTTTTCAGCAACACTGGAAATTCTTCCACCCTTGTCCTCACCGGCACTGGGATGAAGGCAGGAACTCCTACCACTGGCTAAAGAAAATCCTATAGTATTCCACCAGGTGCTAAGAAAACAACCCTCTGAAAAATTTAGTACATTATCTCAAGGTTTTTTACATTTGAAAAAAGCCTTAATAGTGCTTATTATTTATTATCTTCCGGGTGTGGGAGAACCATTGTAGCTTAGTTATTGGCATTGAAAATGACCAAACATCAGGGAGCCAGTAGCATCTATGGCTGGCTGTAGCATCCTGGGCAGCCACAGATGGCCCTGGGGAGTGTCCAGGACTCAAACTGCCACGGGGCCCCGCTCCCCAGGCTGGGGGCGGGGAATTGCCAGCTGCCACTGCTTGAAAAGCCCTTGCTGCACAGTGACTGGCTTGAGCATGTGGCAGCCGAGGCGCCTATTCACACACACTCCGGAAACGAAAAGTATTCAGTAACAGCCTTTTGCTGAAACTTTTTTCCTGATAATCCTTCTTCTTCTTAACTTTCTTTTTCTTTCTGATTAGACTTCCTGGGCTTCCATCAACACATGCCCTAATTGCACTTGTTTCCACTGGGGTGCCTCTTTCCATTATCAATTTACTTCTCACCCCTTCCTTATTTTCATCACAAAGACAATACAATACACTGAGATAAAACAAGACACAATCATACTGTATCAATCTTCTCCATTTTTTGAAATGACCGTTTTTCCTCTCCCCCTATCTGCCTAGGGATGAGCAGATTTGCTCCCATCCTATCTATGGATGGGCAGCTTTTATTCGTCACTTACCCCCAAGTGTCCCAGGGCTCCCTGTATGGGCCACCATCTGCAGCAGTCCCACTGCAGCAAAATAACCGGGGCAGGGGGTGATGAATAACTAGTGTATGTTGATACAGTAGGAAAGGCGTGATAGGTAGGAAAGGCTATTTGTTTGGTATTGAGTGGACTGTTTCTAGTAAGTTGTTTGACAAGGCAAGTGTTTCTATATCTGTGTATCCCACTGTATCTCTGGTTGTAGACATTAGAAAAGATAATGCATCAATGGATTTGTCCTCTCCAGGAGAAAGTTTAACAGCATTCATCCTGCCCAATTTATGAAAGGACTGTGGCTTGCCTTATGGATGGGCAACACCTACAATATTCCTAAGTTCCTGTACTCTTCCTGAATTCTGGCCACTCTCCACAACAGGCTCATGGTTTTGAGTCCAAGATATGTACCACCTCCAAGCTCTGTGACATGGCCATGTACTGGATAGCTGAAGGGAATGGCGAGCATCTCAGAAAACTCAGATAACAGTGTGACCAGTAAAATCTCAGTGGAGAAACCCTGCTTTGGGCCTTTTCTTACATAATGTTCTGTTGCCCTGAATGTCAGGAAGGTCTTTGCCTCAGGCCAACCCTTTGTGAAGCCTGAAGAAAACAGTTTTCAAATGGAAATGAATGGGCATCACCTGTGGCTCTTTGCTTAATTTCTTCCAAAAGGGATGTGTCTGAATCAGCCTCTTGGCCCTGTGTGAGGCTGTGGCTTAGATTCTCAGCACCTGATGGATCTAAAGAAACATTCCTTTTGTGCTTCCAAAACCAAAATGGCCAAAAGGGCAGTCATTGTGGTTGAAGTCCCTCGCCTTCCTCTGTAAGGTTTCTGACCTACATCAAGTGAGAAGAGGGATCCATTGGGTCAAATGAGTTCTTCAAAACCCTGCAGAGGCTAGCCCGTAATTGCTTGGGTTTTCTCATGACTCCAATTCACATAAAAAATCTATACCAAACAGTCAGTAGGCCTCATATTGGAGAAGCTGGGCAGTACAAATGGCAGGCATATTTGATCACTACTGGTTCACAGGAAGGGTGTCCAGGCCACCCTGATTTTAGGCAAATGAGGGGTAAGGGAGCTTATTTTGGACACTGTCGTGAGCTTTGCCCCTCATGGAAAACCCCAGCCAGAGGTTATGATGAGTGTCTATATGGAAGAAGATGAGGGCCATGTGGGAGTGTTTTGGTTTTAATTGTGGTCATTTGTGTGGTGGTTGAAATAGATGACTGGGTCCACCTGGGCTTGAAGTCTGGTGTGATTCCCCTTACAGACTGAGTTCTGAAACTGACCTCAGAGAAATATTGCCATGAGTTCTCTTGGGATTTTAGGAGGCCACGCATTAGAGTCGCCCTTGGAAACTGAGATCAAGTCCCAGGGTGGCTTTCCACAGAGCATCGGGAATCTCAGCCAGGATATCACATGATTTTATTATGAAAGACTTGGCAGCCATAGATGAGATTCAAAACAAACATGGACCTCACACTCTAGACCTCAATGGGCCTGGGTTCATGTGATCTTTTGGCCACTCTTTGGGAAGCCTTGACTGTGAGAATTCTCCAGAGCTTTCATTGAAATGAGCTTCCATACCATTTAATGGTTCTTGAAAGAATTGAAACCTACAGTGCCTCCAACTTCATCCGTGAAAAATGCTAGATAAATACCAAGAAATTTTTGAAATTCCCATAACCAGGTGTCAGAGGAGAACATTTGGATGTCCTGTTGCTGATCAGGAGTGTTCCAGACAGTGGTTTGATTGACTGGGTTTCATGAAAATGGTGTAGAACTGAAATGCCAGTATGTTGGAGCCTGCTGAGTATTGGGCCCAGAACTGTGGTGTGCAGGTGTGGGATAAAACATTTGTGTTGGGGCCATTTGGATCTACCATTGACTTCCAAATGGCTTGTGACTGACATGGTGCAGTCAGCAGACCCTTATATGTAAAGGCATCTTGTTATATGGAGAGGTTTCAGGGCAATGTTACGAATCAGGTTGCTATCTTCAAGTGGGCAAGCTATGTGGGATAGAATCCTGGTTGGTGCATTCTCTTGCAGACTCTGACCGACCACACATGACAGAACTACCTTCAGCACTGTGTCCCAGTTGAACTTCTTGTATTTCGTAGAGAAAATACCAAACTCCCAGTGCAGCAGCAAGAAACACCATGAATAGTGGAGGATGACTAAATGGGTACACAGTCCACACAGGGAGACACTTAGCCTTCAGTGGCCACAGTTTACCTACAAAGAGAGAATTCAGCACTTTGCCTCATTTTCATTGGAAAATAAGAAACCAATTTCTTCAGGTCACATAGATGCAGAGCCAGCTTTGATGGTCTCACAACAAAGGAAGCTAAAGCTCCTGAAAACAACATATATTTCAAGTGCCCAACCTCAGAGGCAGTTTCTCAAAAAGTCGTTAGGCCAGCAGAGCTCCATGTTTGTGGAGTGTTTACCTGTTAGACAAGGATGCAAGAAAAGACCACTGACTCCAATTAAAATCAAATTAAACTAAGCTTATTAGTTTCACCATCCAGGCTAACTCTCCCTCCCAAAACGGCCGGAACAAGACAGCAACCCCAACTTACCTACAGCCCAGCTTTAAAGCCCAGAAAGTTACACAAAAGGGGGGTTAGAGATAACAGAACTCGGACAAGCATCACACTAATGGTAGTTTATATATATATATATATATATATATATATATATATATATATATATATATATATATATATATATTTTTTTTTTTTTTTTTTTGCTGGCCCCAACATCAGAATTTGTGAGGACCATTAGACCCTCAGAGATGGTCATTGTCTGTCCAGGGAAGGCCAATATTTATGATGTGTCGCTAATGTTTCACAGAGTGCTGCTATCTGGTCAGAGAGCCAGACATGGGTGAGTTCAAGGCATGGGCAGGCATTCCAAGCAGGTTCAGAATTTGCAGTAATTTATAGTAAAGCCAAAATTATCTTATCATGGCTTTGTAGCAATATGGCTCCCAATTTTAATAAAAGATCAGGTTGGGCCTATCATTCCCCCCTTTTCTTATGTGTTCCTTTCAAATCTTTGATAGATTAAGGGAAGTGCACTGAGGAAATTTAAATCCCTCAGGTAACAGTCTCCAAATTTCTAGAACTCACCCAAAATGGGTCTCCCTGATTTTACCTGACTTAATTAATTACGTATATTGATAGTCTATTTATTTTTGGCTCCATTGTTGTAAGAAGGGAGGCCTCACGCATTTTGGATTCTTCTGCGCTGAGAGAGGGTGACGTAAGGGTCATGGCATGAGGGACATGAGTTGCCTTTTAGAATTTAGTTGAGGGACATGAGTTGCCTTTTAGATTTCAGCTTGGTTTGAAGTCTGGTTGGGGAAGAACAGGTTGTAAAGGCATCTGGGAATGGGTTCTTCTATGAGAGTAACAAAAACCATGAGTAATGAATAAATGTTGCAGCAGCTGGAACATGTCACCGTATAGAAGTTCCCTCACCATTCTTTAATATCCTCAGTTATCAGGACTGTCAACTTAATATTTAATTTTTTGTTTTACAGTTGTCCCTCCCCATAAGATACAGTTTAATAATTTAATGTCATCTGATCTTGCAAAATCCTTTTTCTAGTATGACCTCTGTGTCTAATAGAGAAACCTTTAATTCTGTTACTCAGGGCTGGATAATCGTACTAGCAAACACCAAGCCTACCTCTGTAGGTTAGGAATATCTGTAGGCCCTAAACTAAATTTTCTGCCTCTGGCAGCTCCTCTTAATAGTCTCTTTTTATAGTTATCAGGCATTCCTGTCTGAGAATCCTTCTTTGTAACCTCCAGTCTTACTTATTTTGGGAGGCTAACATAAAGTGTATACCTTAAAATATTAATATTTGTTTTCTTGGCCGATTCATTTAACTTTAATTTTAAATCCTAATCTTAAACATCCAGGAAATAAATTTTAACAGCCTTATATTGAGAGTACTGGGCTTTAATATCTATAACTTAATTATTATTTATCTTTTCATTAATTGGGATATGTATTATTCTGTCTGTCTTGTAGGTGATGACTTATTATCTTAAATTAACCCATGTTGTGTTATTAAAGCAACACTTCTGTAAAAGACTAACAGGGAATCTTTAGATCACTTATAAGCAAATTAAAAATAAAATTTTTTAACAAGAGTAAAAATACTTAGTTTCTGTAATAGCTACCCTGAATTTTTTGGCTGAGTTATACATTATATGCCCTGTTTGAGATCCTAGTAATCTTCACAGAAAAACAAAAGAACTTTTGAACATAACTTTAAATGAAATAAAATCTGACCTACTCCTTTTGTAGTCATTCTCACATGTAGTAAGATGGGACACAGAGCCTTATCTCAGGTAAGGCAGGCCTCTTTATAAATATTAAGTGTTTTAGTTCTAAAGCTGATCATTGTTTTTTAAATATCATTTTACAAAGTTTACATAAATTGTTTGAGGTCACATGAACATTATCTAACATCATATGACATCACATTTAAAACATGGATTAAAGAAAGGCTGAAAGATTTTAACCTTTACATATATTAGGCTCTGATTAACTTAAAAATACATTTAAATTGTTCCCCAATGAAAAAAGTAACATAAAACTTTACATATCTTATTGATAACAGGTAAATAAATCCCCAGTACATTTTTTTTACCATACAACTTCAGAATACCAGCTTGATATAATGCTCTTTAAATGTTTCTAACTTACAGACTTGTATACCTGGAAGATATGAGCACATTAATAGCATCAAAATTACATTGATATTTCTAGATTAACCAAGTTTAGCTTTTAAAGAAATGGCAGTAGAGTGCTCTAAAATAACAGTTCTTATTTAATCAGTTGTTTAATTTTTATGGTTGCTTGCCCCAAAAAAAATAAAACTTAATAAACACAATGTTATGGGTAAACTTATGTTTTCAGAAATTTTTGTCTCTTTAACACATGACTGATTTTTACAATCTGATACAGACCTTAGTAAATCAATCGGGTATCTAACAAATGTACTCAAGAATGAGAAATTCCACATCAAATTTACTTTACTTATTTATTAAAATATTAGACAAATGTATTGAAGAGTGTAAACCATTTTTTTGTTGAAGGAAAAGTCCTAGAATCAAGGCATTTTAGACATTTTGTAGATATTAATATTTTATTAGATTTTTGAACACCTATAAAAACTTGTAAGCTTAAATTTAAAAACATTTATTTTTATCTGTTTATCCAATTTAAATTGAACAATTTTAATCACGTGAATTAAAGATCTTTGGATCCACTTTTTTTAAATTAATTTTTATTGTAGGTTGTTCAAAACATTACATAGTTCTTGATATATTATATTTCACACTTGATTCAAGTGGGATATGAACTCCCGTTTTTACCCCATATACAGATTGCAGAATCACATCAGTTGCACAACCATTGATTTACATATTGCCATTCTGGTGTCTGTTGTATTCTGCTGCCTTTCCTATCCTCTACTATCCCCACTCCCCCATCCCCTCCCCTCTTCTCTCTCTACCCCCTCTACTGTAATTCATTTCTCCCCCCTCATATTTTTCCTCCTTTCCCCTCACTTCCTCTTGTATGTAATTTTGTATACCCCTGAGGGTCTCCTTCCATTTACAGGAAATTTCCCTTCTCTCTCCCTTTCCCACCCACCTCTCATCCCTGTTTAATGTTAATCTTCTTCTCATGCTCTTCGTCCCTACTCTGTTCTTAGTTACTCTCCTTATATCAAAGAAGACATTTGCCATTTGTTTTTGAGGGATTGGCTAGCTTCACTTAGCATAATCTGCTCTAATGCCATCCATTTCTCTCCAAATTCTATGATTTTGTCATTTCTTAATGCAGAGTAATACTCCATTGTGTAAAAATGCCACATATTTTTTATCCATTCGTCTATTGAATGGCATCTAGGTTTTGCTTCCACAGTCTTGCTATTGTGAATTGTGCTGCTATGAACATGGATGTAGCAGTGCCCCTATAGTGTGCTCTTTTTAGGTCTTTAGGGAATAGACCGAGTAGGGGAATAGCTGGATCAAATGGTGGTTTTATTCCCAGCTTTCCAAGAAATCTTCATACTGCTTTCCAAATTGGCCGCACCAATTTGCAGTCCCACCAGCAATGTACAAGAGTACCCTTTTCCCAACATCCTCGCCAGCACTTGTTGTTGTTTGACTTCCTAATGGCTGCTAATCTTACTGGAGTGAGATGGTATCTTAGGGTGGTTTTGATTTGCATTTCTCTGACTGCTAGAGATGGTGAGCATTTTTTCATATACTTGTTGATTGATTGTATGTCCTCCTCTGAGAAATTTCTATTCAGGCCCTTGGCCCATTTGTTGATTGGGTTATTTGTTATCTTATTGTCTAATTTTTTGAGTTCTTTGTATATTCTTGATATTAGGGCTCTGTGTGAAGTGTGAGGAGTAAAGATTTGTTCCCAGTACGTAGGATCCCTATTTACCTCTCTTATTCTTTCTTTTGCTGAGAAAAAAACTTTTTAGTTTGAGTAAGTCCCATTTGTTGATTCTAGTTATTAACACTTGTGCTATGGGTGTCCTATTGAGGAATTTGGAGCCCAACCCCACAGTATGTAGATCATAGCCAACTTTTTCTTCTATCAGACGCCATGTCTCTGATTTGATATCAAGTTCCTTGATCCACTTTGAGTTAACTTTTGTGCATGGCAAGAGAAAGGGATTCAGTTTCATTTTGTTGCATATGGATTTCCAGTTTTCCCAACACCATTTGTTGAAGATGCTATCCTTCTTCAATTGCATGCTTTTAGCCCCTTTATCGAATATAAGATAGTTGTAGTTCTGTGGATTGGTTTCTGTGTCCTCTATTCTGTACCATTGGTCAACCCACCTGTTTTGGTACCAGTACCCTGCTGTTTTTGTTACTATTGCTCTATAGTATAGTTTGAAGTCTGGTATAGCTATCCCGCCTGATTCACACTTCCTGCTTAGCATTGTTTTTGCTATTCTGGGTCTTTTATTTTTCCATATGAATTTCATGATTGCTTTCTCTATTTCTACAAAAATGCCTTTGGTATTTTGATTGGCATTGCATTAAACCTATAGAGAACTTTTGGTAATATCACCATTTTGATGATGTTAGTTCTACCTATCCATGAACAGGGTATATTTTTCCATCTTCTAAGATCTTCTTATATTTCTCTCTTTAGGTTTCTGTAGTTTTCATTGTATAAGTCTTTCACCTCTTTTGTTAGGTTGATTCCCAAGTATTTTATTTTATTTGAGGATATTGTGAATGGGGTGGTTGTCCTCATTTCCATTTCAGAGGATTTGTGGCTCATATACAGGAATGTCTTTGATTTATGTGTGTTGATATTATATCCTGCCACTTTGCTGAATTCATTTATTAGCTCTAGTAGTTTCTTTGTAGACCCTTTTGGGTCTGCTAGGTATAGAATCATGTCATCTGCAAATAGTGATAATTTGAGTTCTTTTCCTATTTTTATGCCTTTAATTTTTTTCGTCTGTCTAATTGCTCTGGCCAGTGATTCGAGAACTATGTTGAACCGAAGTGGTGAGAGAGGGCATCCCTTAAAATTTGTTTTTATGAGTGCTTTTTTTATTATGAGCCCTCCTTATATATGTTAATTTCTGTATCATATATATGATTAAGAATATATATATATATATAGACATACAACAAATAACAAAAGTGTGCACACATAATAATAGTAAAGGCCTTGTAGCTTTTAGCAGGTGAAATCTCCATTGCCATGTTTTAAAAACTCCACAGTTGGTCAAAGATAGAACTGATCAGAAAAACATTAACCTAGGTCTGTAGGATCAAAATTATGAGTTAGAAAAATTAAAGGATCTAAGGAAAAAAAATAAGAGTCCTAGAAAAAATAACTGACCAGTAATTAGTAAATACCATATTATTTACTTTTTTTTTTCCTTAAGCCTCATATCAGTCTCCTACTGATCTTGCAGGCTTCTTTCATTTGCATTTCAATCTAAGTCCTGGCTGAGGTCTGGAAGGAGCAGGAAAAAACTGCTATTCTGAGCAGACACCTCAGGCCTAACGCATTTTAACCATAATTTTCCAGATAGGATGTTGAAAATTTTGATACAAGCTTAAGACAAAATTTACAAAATTTTATATCTTTACATCTTGTGTTGTCAACAGATACCATACTATGATTTACTATCCTTGTCCAAATTAATGCACTGCTACACACAGTGACATTTTCCCAGGCTACCCAATTAAAAATTGGTGAAAAAAAAAAAAGACTGAATGATTGGAAAATTTCTTGCCAACTTGGAAGTAGAGTTCTTTAGTTTTCCATCCTAAGTATTTAAGTTCTCTGGCATGAATTATCTGAAATCATAAACTAAACAATTATCTCAATCTGACTTTTAACGGCAAGATTCTGCAATGCTTCAAAAACCCAATAAGCTACCAGATTGTTACAATAAAACATCATCATTTAGACACACATTCAGGTAAAATCATTCCCAAGAAACAATATATAATATCAACACATTATTGCACATGTCTTAAAGTGCCAGAAACAAAGACACACGACAGACAGAAAGGAGCTCCAGACTATGACTGACAGACAGAAGCCTTTAAAACAGAGCAGATAAGAGAAAAATCTCCTACACCAGTTGCACCACAGATGTCCCCACAAGGGGACCAGATGTTTTCACAGAGGAGCATCCTGAAATGTAAAATCAAGGGTCTCCATAGTGACTTTCCTGCATTTAGTGTCCCCTTTTTTTCCCTCTTTTTTAAGATGACAGAGGTGGCATTATCGTTAAATTGCAGGGAAAGACCTAGGGAATTCTCTGAAAAAATAAGGCTTCAGCAGCTGCTGGGAGTCCCTCAGTCCCTCCTTTTACTTACAGGATTTGCTCCTCTGTTTCAGTTCCACCACAAGCATGCTCCATCTCCTAACATTTCTGTAGTCAGCTCTCAAAAAGTTCCAGGGTGCGGGTGGGTTATCAAAATTTGTAACTTAAAGTTGGGTTCCTGAACTTGAAGCCAATTAATGCCAATTCAAAAATGAGGACAGGGTTTTGAGAAAAAGAAAAACGAAGGTTTATTGCTTTGCTAACAAAGATAAACACAGGGACTCTGCCAAAAGGTTGTGACTCTCTTTATCTGGAGGGACAAGGGATTTTAAAGGAGTTTCACTTATTAACCTGGGAGATACTCAGTTCTTAGGTCCCCCGCAGGCACTGCCCTCTGCAGTGAGTGTGCACCAGGCAGCCAGCTAGGGGCTTCTATCATACTGCTTAACAAACGGGTGTAAAGTTCAATGCAGTTCCTTTAAACTCAGTCCAAAGGGTGTCAGGCTTACTTGCTTTATTTTCATGTCCGATATCCTTAAGTTTTCACCACAGAAATCACACAACAAAATGCATAAAAACAAACAAACAAAAAACATATAGAACACAGAACAAAACAACAACAACAACAAAAAAAAAACCAGAAATCCGGCGCCGAAACAGGAAAACAGAGGAACAATGCAATGTCTTCCTAAAGCTCCCCGTAGGAGCGCATGCGTGCCCATTGGCACCTCTCTACCCTTCCAGATGAATTCCCTAGAGAACAGAACAGATGACAGAATGATTCTTGTTACTGTCCCAGACAGCAGTATATGTGAGCCTCCTCAGTCCACCTCTCTGTCATCAGAAGAGATCTCCCTTAACCGGATATCAGATGTTATAAAGGCACCAATTACCTATGGATGCCTCCTCCACCAGGTGCTTGCTAATAATTTTAATGCGGTGGTTCACTGCAGTGCTCCCTGAACTGAAGGCTAACTCCAAGGCCTTGGACCATCTCAAGTTGCACAAACCCTAGAGTTGCTCTCAAGCTTGGAGCCCTGGAAGGAAGGCCAACTTCAGAATTTACAGCAGTCTGGTCTTGTGATCTTGTCCGGCAGGGTCATCTCACTGGGGAACTCCAAAATATTAGACCAGGAACGCATGTAAAGACCACTGACTCCTAGTAAAATCAAATTAAGGCAAGCTAATTATTTCAAAGGGAAAGGCTACCTCTCCCTCCCAAAATGGCGGGAGCAAGACAGCAAACCCACCTTTCCTATAGCCCAGCTATATAGCCCAGAAAGATGCACAAAAAGGGGGTTACAGATAACAGAACTTTAACAAGCATCACACTAACGGTAGTTTACATTTTTTTTAAGCTCACCCCAACATCAGAAATTATGAGGACCATTAGAGCCTCAGAGACTCGTTGTCTGGCCAGGGAAAGAAAATATTTATGAGGTGTCACTAAAGTTTCAGAGAGGGCTGCAATCTGGTCAGAGAGCCAGGCATGGGTGAGTTTAAGGCATGGGCAAACATTCCAAGCAGGTTCAGAATTTGCAGTAATTTATAATAAATCCAAAATTATCTTTTCATGGCTTTCTGGCAAGTGGGCTCCCAATTTTAATAAATGATCAGGTTGGGTCTATCAACCCTGTCCCTTACTTTTGGAAACTCCCCTTCCACATCCAAGCTTGTGAACTCCTGAGCATTTTCCATTCCAGATATGTATTCACAGATTTTCTAACTCTTCTCCTCTAATTGTGTATTACTTGGGGCGAATGTAATGTCAAGGCATTGTTCTGGATGAGAATGGGAAGATTTTTTGCATACACATTGGATTCATTATCTAATTTTTCATTCGAAATACTTAATCCCTGACACTAAAACCTACCCTACTGGACTCTGACTACTAATGCAAATATGATGGAGATAAATTACCCCAACAAAATAGAAATAAAAGCAGTTCAGAGAAGGCATGGTGCATAGTTGGACTTGCCTTTTGCATTATGTAGTGTAGGAGTTATAAATCTAGCAAATTTTCAATTTAAATAGTTCTCCATGTGTTTGAAAGTTAACAAATATTTGAATTCCTGTCTCCCTTTCTCTGTAGCCTATTCAGCACATGTATTTTTATATGCACATATCAAATCCTACCTGGTACCACACGTATATTCTTGTGAGGTGGATGAATTGGCAGATACAATTTGTGAGAATAGATCACTCATTCTAAACGCTGTTGGAACTGAAAATTCAACCTATGGGTGAGCTTCCTAGTTGAACAACATTATACATAAACCCATGTTCAGTAAAATGAATATTTTTGGATCTGTGGATGATATATATTTCATGATTAATTTAGATTGCCATATATATTGCTACATTTTAATGTCTGTGTGTGTGTGTGTTTTATATATATATATATATATATATATATATATATATATATATATACTCTCCAGATTTTTCAAAATATGAAATATATGTGTCTTATTATACACTCCCTAAATTCATTCATATTCATATATGTGGATTTATGATCAACTTTTCACAAGATTATTATCAGAAATATTCATCCACCTGAAATACATATTTGTTTCCTAGTACTGAAAACAAACTTCAGTGAATGGTGCACACAAATCCTAATATTTCTACAGTAACTCACCCAGTTTAACATCAATGCGTATAGATTCCTATGGGACATGAAGTGTATTTTGACGTTCATTTTTATTCAACTCTGGTACATTACTATTTCTTCAGTTAATGCACATCATAGGATAAATATTTCATCCACAATTTATCAAATTGATAGGCATTTGTTTCACTTTCAATCACTTCCTGATTCAGAACACATGTATTCCTTAATGTTTCTTGACTGCTCGTTTCATGAGACTTCTTTCCAAACACATTATTTTCAATTTCCATTATCGCTTTGAAGCAAATCTCACACACCCGTCTTGATAAACCATTAAAGTAATATTACCATTATATGTATAATTGGTTGGAATTAATGATTGTATATCAATATAAGATTTTCTGCATATTTTCAGATATAAATTCAATCGATTATTTAAAGTGTAATCAGTTATATTATTTATTCACAGTATGGTCTCTTCATGCATTATCTCTACATACATAGACACAGGGTACACCTCTTTGTACCCCCAATATTAATTTATATGTCTTCAAAATATTGCTCCCAGAAATGGTGGAAGAAATACTCTGTCAACTGATGTACATAAACATTTTATCACAGTAATATTCTGGACACAAAATGCAAAGTTCACACTTATGATTGTACCAAAGACTAAATGGAATGTAAACATGGATTACTAAAAAAATCCATGTCCAATTTGGCTAATGCTCTCAAATGTCAATCCTATTAATGATTACATATTTGTTTCTTCCTAAGATTATATATTCAAATTCAACCCTGTTGAAAATATCTAATACTATCACTCACTTTATACTTTGTCTGATTTCATAATGTCTCTATAGATATCTGCTTTCCTACATATTTTCCCCAGTTCATCATTGTGACTCATTCTTCACATGTGCTGACATTGACATTCACTCACTAACCGAAACCCTGTTGCTAAAGAACTTTTGGTCCAATTCCTATACTCATTCTTTTTTCTAAACTTACTTACTATCTTCCTAATCCACCTACTGTCCCCTTTTGACTGGATATTCTCTTGGACATTCAATCATCCAAGGTACAAGGTCCTATGCCATTTTATATCGATTTATCTGAGACATCTGTGCAGAACATAATTCAAAGCTAAGTGTCACAATCAAAGGCCCAATTCCCTTCTGGGCTTCAAATCTTACCTAGATTTCTGTTTTCATACTTACATTTCACCTATTTATTCTTGTAAATATCTCAGATTCCCAATACCATTATTCATCCTGCAGAATGATTCCTAACTCAAATCGAATATGTTATTAATCCTAACCATACACTCCTCCATCAATCTAACTTTACAAAAGAGTAAGGACACAGTTTGTCTTACAATACAGGAATGTAGGGGATCTTCCACCTGCTGAGAACCTCAAAGGTCCTTACAGAAATGATCCCTGGAGAAGATGTTGACAGCTATGGAGGACCTGAGAGAGAAAAATTCATTTTCCATGGAAAACAACCAGGTCAAAATGAAGGGATGTGTCTGAATCAGCCTCTCTCTTCTTAATGTAGAGTAGTTGGACCAAATCAGGCATGTGTGGAGAGCTGTTCCCGGGTGCCGATTTTTGATATACAATTCTTAGCTTGAAGTGTCACAGTAAGTAGGGGCAGGCTCCATCTCATGGGAACCTAGGAAACAACTTTTAGGACAAAGTGTTTGCCAAGGCAGTGACCTCATTCAGTTTCTGAATGAAGTGACCTACCTCACTTCTTTGGTGATGGAACTCTCTGAACTGGGGATCCAAGAAGCCAGGCACCCAGAGTCAGTCCCAGTCCCAATTCCAGTGGGCTCACATGTTTGTATTTACCAAGGACAGAGTCAGACTTTCTTGGTACCTACTGATGTGAGGATGGCCAAATGCCAGGAGAGCTCTGAAGAGGGCCAGTTCATGAGAAAGCAGGCAGTGTCTCACCACTGGTTCCTGAAAACTTCACTGAGTTGGCCAAGGAGACCAGATCTGAGAGAGTTTCCCAATACTATTATTCATCCCGAAGAATGATTCCTAACCCAAATTGAACATGTTATTAAACCTAACATACACTGTTCCCTCAATCTAACTTTACAGAAGAGCGGGGACAGTGTTGGTCTTACAATACAGGAATGTAGGGGATCTTCCACCTGCTTAGAAACTCAAAGGTCCATGCAGAAATCATTCCTGGAGAAGATGTAGGCAGCTATGAAGGACTTGAGAGAGCAAAAGTCATCTTCCATGGCAAACAACCTGGTCAGGATAAAGGAGTGTATCTGAATCAGCCTCTCTCTTATTAATGTAGAGAAGATGGATCAAACCAGGCCTGTGTGGAGAGCTATTCCTGAGTGCCTATGGTTTATATACCATTCTAACTTGTGAAAGTGTCACAGGAAGTAGGGGCATCTTCCATCTCAAGAGACCATAGGAAGCAACTGTTAGGACAAAGTGGTTGCCAAGGGAGTGACCTCTTTCAGTTTCTGAAGGAAGTGACCTCACGTCACTTCCTTGGTGTTGGAACTCTCTGAACTTGGGATCCAGGAAGCCAGGCACCCATTGCCAGTCCCAGTCCTACTCCTAGTGGGCTCACTTCTTTGGATTTACCAGGGACAGAGTCAGTCTTTCATGGTACCTACTGATGTGTGGATGGCCAAATGCCAGAAGAGCTCTGAAGAGGGGCCTTTCCTGAGAAAGCAGGTAGTGGCTCATGCTGGCTCCTGAAATCTTCGCAGAGTTGGCCACGAAGACCAGATCTGAGACAAACCAGGCTATTTTTGGGGAACATAGTATGACCCACCAGTCAGAGAATACTCCAGATTGTCACAGATGTACTTGGGGGAAGCAGGTGCCTTTGTGGGTGTTGGTGTGGGATTCTTTTTTTGTCTCATGTTCTGAGAATAGGTTAACCAGTACCCTGGTTATTAATTGGTAGTTACATTATGCTTATAGACCCCAGAACTCAGGACAGGTAGAAAAAATAAATAGAACCATTAAATAGACCTTTACGAAATTACTCTTAGAGACCTGCATAAAAGATTGGACTATGCTTCTGCCTTATCCACTGTTTCATGCAAGAAATACTCCCTCTGTTTCTTTGTGTAACCTCACCACCTGTGAAATTCTCTATGGTGCCCTTCCTCCAGTAAGGGACCTAACCCCAACTCTAAGACCTAAGGATCCCTTCCACACCCCCTAGCTTGACAGACTTAAAGCTCTTGAAAGAACTCATTGATATCTGTTCAAACAGCTGGCCACGGCCTACCAAACTGGGGACAAGGGGACTCCACTTCAATATAATGTAAGAGACTTCATCTACATAAGAAGACATCAGGTTTCATTCCTGGAACCCCGATGGAAAGGAACATACCAGGTACTACTTATAACACCTACATCAGTAAATGTATACGGAATCAATTCCTGGATCCATGCCTCTCATCTCAAGCCTGCGCTCTGTCCAGACTCTTGCTGGAAACTGGAAATGACTAGTAACCCTTTCAAATTGTGTATTCACCATATGAATAAGGCTATAGACTCTCCCCTTGGCCACCAGTAGTCCTAAACCTCATCAGGTGGTTCATTAGCGATGGCTGATCACAAATCCTACTAGAGAAGAAGTATGGTCTATCTCGCTTACAGCCCCCATAGGGACCTGGTGGCCATCTCTCCACCCAGACATTTGTCAGCTGGCTAGAGGTTTTTCCTATTGGGATATATCTGATAAAGTGGATCCCACTAAAATTCTATTAAATACCTTCTGTATCATCGATAATGGAAACAAACATTATGGATGTAGGGACACGCGAGCAAGATGCAGGTTGGCTAGCCCAGATTACTATGTTTGCATGGCAGACTATCAAAGCCACAAAGAGCCACGGCTGTGAGGGGAAAAAGCCAACTTCTTCTGTAAGTCATGGGGATGTTAGCATACAGGGACTGCCTGGTGGAACCCAAACTCCCCATCAAATTCAGTACACAGCATTGGCCATATTACCAATTAGACAACCAAAACTGATGGACCCCAGAAGGCTCTCTAGATCCTCAAATTATGCATGACATTTTTAACTTCTACAAGTGATCAAAAGGGTGGAAGGAGATTCCCCTATGTGAAGACCTTTTCCCTCCTTCACTCACGTCCTGAACTATGCTTCTCCAATAGATCCTAACCCTCAGCCTTCTGCTCCAGACTCTCTGCTTTCACTCCCACCTGAGCAACCTGATTTCTCCCCTCCATTTACTAGATCAAAAAACCAAACCTCGGCCGGTTCTCAGACAATTGCGCCCTTGCTGAGGTATCAGGTACTGAGGTACCCCTCCACCCACTCAGTCCTCTTTTCTCCAGTAAGTGCCCAGAGCAGGTCCCATCAGGTCCTCTTACCAGCTAACCCAAAGCTCAAACCAGCTGAGGAGATCCCTCAGACTACTATCCAAGATGTAATGAGAGTGACCTTTAAAGTTGCCTTGTCATCACTGAAAACAGGTGACTAAGAATTTAAAGTCCCTCACAGGCTTTTTGGGATACTCACTCCTGTCGTCCCCTCTGCTCTACCTGTTCTACTGCTCAAGTTTTTGTTGCCAGGAAAATCACAAACCCCTTTCCCAATATTCTTTTACATCTCTCCTTCCTAATTCTCAGATAAACGGAGCTGCTCTCAGCCTTGCTTTCCACGTCTTGCCCCTCTTCACCAGGCCCACAGAAAAGTCTTATATGACCTTCTCCAGAAGTCTTCACCATTGCTGACTTTAGGACTTTCAGCAAAAGAGTCCCTATAAAAGAATTCAATGTAGATAAACTCCGTGTTTTCATGTCGCCCTGTTCTACTTGGCCAGTGGCTGGAAAAATCAGCACTCCTAAGCTAGACACCCCCTTACGAGTTTTTCACAAAATAAGTGAACAAGGCCTCTGGCCTTGAGCTGGGGATTCTCAGAGATGGCTACAATTCTAAGTAAAGAAGTTACCAACTAGGCTCCATGGTAACAGCTGGCAGGGAGAAAAAAAAGAGAAAAAAAAAAGCTCTCCCTGTCCCAAGTGTCCTTGAAAAGTTAACTTGCCGAGAACAGAGGAAAAAATAACAGAAACAAAAACTGCTTTTTGTGAACTTCTGCAGACTGTGAACTTCTGAGCCCCTTCCCTTACATGTTGGGTACAAATTCTGAAACTACCTAAACTTGGGGTTCAGAAGATTAATTGATTACAACAGAAGCAATACCCTCTAAATCCGTTTGCAACCAAATAGGGCTGTTTCCCTGTCTTCGGTGCTATCTTAGATTCCTTTCCTTTTCCGTACCTACAACAGTATAATTCTATATACTTAAACATTGTTTATGTTTTCATGAAATGGTCAACAGATGTGATTAATTATGTAATGGTGCAGATGTTTCCCAGAGTGTTCTAGGATGATGCATGTTCATTTAAAGATCAAATCGGAGGGCATACAACCTGTTTCCACCGGGAACCTGTATCTCTCACTTTAGCCATCCTATTAGGAATAGGAGTTGCTGCAGGAGTGAGCACAGGAACCCTAGTCCATGGGACACAACAAATGACCCAATTAGAAGCAGCAATAGACCAAAAATTAAAGATAATAAAACCTCCATCACAGCTTTACAGGAATGTTTAACCTCTCTCTCTGAAGTTGTTTTACAGAACAGGCGAGGGTTAAACCTTCTCTTCATGAGAGAAGGAGGACTTTGTGCTGCATTGAGGGAAGAAGGTTGTTTTTATGCCGACCATACTGGAGTTGTATAAGAACCTATGAGTATATTAAGAAAATGCCTTTAAGAGTGTCAACGAGAGAGAGAGGCCCAAAAAGGGTGGTTTGAGTCTTGGTTCACACAGTCCCTCTGGTTAACTATGCTTTCATAAGCCCAGGCCTGTCCATTAATAATCCTCATATTATTGCTAACTGTAGGACCCTGTTGGCTCAACCATGTAGTTTCCTTTCTCGAAGCTCAAATTGGACAATTTAAACTTATGGTAATCAGACAACAATATACCCCACTAGGAGACATAAAATGTGACACCCTTCAATGATCACTTTCATGATTAAAAGTAACCAGAAGAAGAATTGGGGAATAAAAAGTTAATAAAATAGGTACTTGTCACTTCCTATTTTTCTGTATGCTTAATAAAACACTGTTGAAATCTTGAGAACTGTTTGCTAATCTTGTTCCCAGAATGTGCTGTCCCCAACTGCCAAACTGCAGAATGTACTCCATCATCCCGTTGAAAGCAAACTGCCCACTCTCCCTGACGCATCAATAAATTTCCCTCCCTGCCCTCTCCAAGGAAAGTATATAAGCTCTGTTTAAGCTGTTCTCAGGACTCTCTGCTGTATTCAAGTGAGCTCTGAGCCCCAGCATGCTGGACCCTCAATAAACCCTTTGTTGTTGCATGAGACAGTCTCTTGGTGGTCTCTTCCTCCTATGCCTGCCCGACCATTACAATATTCCAACTCTATATTCTTATAAATATCTCAGGTTCCCAATACCATTATTCATCCAGCAGAATAATTCCTAACCCATATCAAACATGTTATTAAACATAACCATACACTCTTCCCTCAATCTAACTTTACAGAAGAGCAGGTACAGAGTTGGTATTACAATACAGGAATGTAGGGGATTGTTCATCTGCTGAGAACCTCAAAGATCCATGCAGATATGATCACTGGAGAAGATGTAGGCAGCTATGAAGGACCTGAGAGAGCAAAAGTCATCTTCCATGGAAAACAACCTGGTCAGTATGAAGGGTTGTGTATGAATCAGGCTCTCAAATTTTAATGTAGAGAAGATGGACCAAACCAGGCCTGTTTAGAGAGTTGTTCCCGGGTGCCTATGGTTGATATACCATTCTAACTTGTGAAACTGTCACAGGTAGTAGGGGCAGCCTGCATCTCATGGGACCCTTGGAAGCAAATGTTAGGACAAAGTGGTTGCCAAGGCAGTGACCTCATTCAGTTCCTGAAGGAATTGACCTCACCTCACTTCCTTGTTGATGGAACTATCTGAACTTGGGATCCAGGAAGCCAGGCACACAGAGCCAGTCCCAGTCCCAGTCCCAGTGGTCTCACTTGTTTGGATTTACCAAAGACAGAGTCAGTCTTTCTTGGTACCTACTGATGTGAGGATGGCAAAATGCCAAGAGAGCTCTGAAGAGGGGCCTTTCCTGAGAAAAAGGTAGTTGCTCAATGCTGGCTCCTGACAACTTTACAGAGTTGGCTAAGGAGGACAGATCTGAGAGAGAACATGCCATTTAAAGGGAACATACTGTGGCCCACTAGTCAGAGGACACTCCAAATAGTCTCAGAATTACTTAGGGAAAGGAGGTGCCTTTATGGGTGTAGGTGTAGGTTTGTGGTTTTCACTTGTTCTGAGAATAGGTATCAAAGGTGGTTTGTTTGTTTTGAGTGAACTCTTTCTGGTAAGTACTTTGACAAGGCGAGTGTTTTTATGTCTGTATATAAAACGGTGTTCGTGGTTGTAGACATAAGAAGAGAGAATGCATCAATGGATGTGTCCTGTCTAGTAGAAAGCTTGCCAGCCTTCATACTGCCCAATTTATGAATGGACTGCTACTTGACTTATGGATGGGCAACATCTGCTATCCTCCAAAGTTCCTGTTTTCTTCCTGAATTCTGGCCTCTCTAAAGAATACGCTCATGCTTTTGTGCCCAAGATATGTACCACCTCCAAGCTCTGTGACATGGACATGTACTGGATACCTGAAGGGAATGACGAGCTTCTTAGAAAACTCAGATATCAGTATGACCAGTAAAGTCTCAGTGGAGAAAGCCTGATTTGTGCCTTTTGCTTACCTATTGTTTTATTGCCCTGAATGTCAGGAAGGTCTCTGCCTCAGGCCTCCCCTTTGTGAAGCCTGAAGAAAAGAGTTCTCAAATTGAAATGAATGGGCATCACCTGTGGCTCTGTGCTTAATTGCTTTGGAAAGGGATGTGTCTGAATCAGCCTCTTGGCACTGTGTGAGGCTGTGGCTTAGATTCTCAGCACTAGATGGATCCAAAGAAATATCTCATGTGTGCATCCAATACAAAAATGGCTAAAAGAGCAGATATTGTAGATGAAGTCTCTCGCCTTCCTATGTAAAGTTCCTGACCTCCATTAAGTGAGAATAGTGATACTTTGGGTCAAATGAGATATTTAAAGCCCTGTAGAGGCTAGCCTATAGGTGCATGGGTTTTCTCATGATTCCAGTTCACATAAAGAATCTAAACCACACAGTAATTTGGCCTCAAATTGGAGAAGCAAAGCAGCATTTACGGCATGCCTATTTGATCACTCTTGGTTAACAGGAAGGGTGTCTAGGCCACACAGACTTTAGGAAAATGAGGGAAAAAGGGAGCTTATTTTGGACACTGTTGTGGGCTGCGCCCCTCATGGAAACCTGCTACCAGAGGTAATGATTAGTGTCTATATGGAAGAAGATGAGGGCCATGTGGGAGTGTTTTGGTTTTAATTGTGGACATTTGTATCATGGTTGGAAGAGATGACTGGGTCCACCTGGGCTTGAACTCTGGTGTGACTCCCATTAGAGACTGAGTTCTGGAACTGACCTCAGAGCAGTATTGCCATAAATTTTGTCGGGATTTTATTAGGCCACGCATGAGAGTGACCCTTGGAAACTGAGATCTAAGGCCAGTGTGGATTTCCACAGAGCACTGGGAATCTCAGCCAGGATATAACATGATTTTATTTTTAAAGACTTGGCAGCCATAGTTGAGAGTCAAAACACACATGGAACTCACATTGTAGACCTCAATGGGTCTGGCTTCATGTGACCTTTTGGCCACTCTTTGGGAAGACTTGACTGTGAGAGTTCTTCAGAGCATTCATTGAAATGAGCTTCCTCACCATTTAATGGTTCCTGAATTAATTGAAACCCATAGTGCCTCCAACTTCATCCTTGAAAAATGGCTAGATAAATACCATGAAATTTTTGAAATTCCCATGACCAGGTGGCACTGGAGAAACTTTGGATGTCCTGTTGCTGATCATGAGTATACCAGACGGTGCCTTGATTGACTGGGTTTCATGAAAATGGTGTAGATCAGATATGCCAGTAAGTTGGAGCCTGCTGAGCAGTGGGCCTAGAGCAATGTTGGGCAGGTGTGTGACACAAAATATGCGCTGGGGCCATTTCGATCTGCCATTGGCTTCCAAATGCCTTGTGACTGACAGGATGCAGCCAGCAGACCCTTATTTGTAAAGGCATCTTGTTATATGGAGAGTTTTGACCCTGTCCCTTACTTTTGGAAACTCCTCTACCACCTCCAAGTTTGTGAACTACTGATCATATTCCATTCCAGATTTGTATTCTCAGAATTCCTAACTCTTTTTCCCTAATTGTGTCTTACTTGGGGTGAAAGTATTGTCAAGGCATTGTTCTGGATGAGAGTGGGAAAAATTTTGTGTAGCACATATTTGCATACACATTGGATTCATTTTCCAATTTTCCATTCAGAATACTAAATCCCTGACACTAACATATACCCTATTAGACTCTGACTACTAATCCTAATATGGTGGAGTAAAATAACCCAAACGGAATAGAAATACAAGCAGTTCAGAGAAGGCATGGTGTGTAGTTGGAATTGTCTTTTGCATTATATTGGGTAGAAGGTATAAACTAGTTAATTTTTTTATTGAAAGAGTTCTCCATGTGTTTTTAAAGTAAACAAATGTATGAATTCGTGTCTCCCTTTCTCCGTAGCATATTCAGCACATGTATTTTTATATGCACATACAGAATCCTACCTGGTACCACTCGTACAATCTTGTGAGGTGGCTTACTTGGCAGATACAAATTGCGAGAAGACATCACAGCTCCTAAACACTGTTGGAACAGAAAATTAAACCTATGGGTGAGCTTCCTAGATGAACAACATTATACATAAATCCATGTTCAGTAAAATGAATATTTTTGCATCTGTGGATGATTTATATTTCATGGTGAATTTCGATTGGCATATATATTGCTACTTTTTAATGTCTGTGTATATATATATATATATATATATATATATATATATATATATATATATATACAGTCTCCAGATTTTTCAAAATATGAAATATATGTGTCTTATTACACACTTCCTAAATTCATTCATATTCATGTATGTGGATTTATAATCAAATTTTCACATGATTATTCTCAGAAATATTCATCCACCTGAAATACATATTTTTTCCTACTAGTGAAAACTAACTTCAGTGAATGTTGCATACAAATCCTAATATTTCTACAGTAACTGACCCAGTTTAACATCAATTCGAGTAGATTCCAATGGGACATGCTGTGTGTTTTGACGTTCATTTTTATTCAACACTGGTACATTATGATTTCTTCAGTTTATGCACATCATAGGATATATTTTTCATCCACAGTTTCGCAAATTTATAGGCATTTGTTTCACTTTCAATCAATTCCTTCTTCAGAACACATGTATTCATCCATGTTTCTTGACTGGTCTTTTCATGAGACTTCTTTACAAAACACATTATTTTCAATTTTCATAATCATTTTTGAAGCGAAACTCAGACACCGTTCATGATAAACAATAACACTAATATTAACAATAGATGTATAACTGGTTGGAATGAATGATTTTATATCAATATAAGATATCTTAAATATTTTCAGATATCAATTCCATCCATTATTTAAAGTGGAATCAGCTATATTATTTATTCACAGTGTGGTCAATTCATGCATTATCTCTATATTCATAGACACAGGGCACACCTCTTTGTACAACCAATACTTATGTATATGTCTTCTAAATATTACTGCCAGAAATGGTGTAAGAAATACTCATGTCACCAGATCTACATACACATTTTATCACAGTAATATTCGGGACACAAAAAGTAAATGTCACACTTATGATTGTACCGGAGTCTGAATGGAAAGTGAACATGGATTACTAAAAACATTCCTGTCCATGTTGCCTAATCCTCTCAATTATCAATCCTGTTGGTGACTACATATTTGTTTCTTCCAGAGATTATATATTCAAACTCTACCCTGTTGAAAATGCCTAATCATATCACTCACTTTATACTTTGCCTGATTTCATTATGTCTCTATTGATATGTGGTTTCCTACATATTTTCCCCAGTTCATCATTGTGACTGACCCTTCACATGAAGTTATGTTTACTTTCACTCTCTAACCAAAACACTATTGCGATAGAACATATATTCCAAATCCTATATTGACACTTCTTCCTAAACCTACTATCTACCTAATCCTACCGACTATCCGTTTTTGACTGGATGTTCTCTTCGACATTCAATCATCCAAGGTACAAGGTTCTATGCCATTATATATCTATTTTTCTGAGACATCTGTGCACAATGTAAATCAAAGTTAAGTATCCCAATCAAGGGCCCAATGCCCTCTAGGCTTCAAAATTACCTAGATTTCTGTTTTTATTCATATATTTAACCTCTATATTTTTATAAATATCGCAGGTTCCCAATACCATTATTCATCCCGCAGAATGATTCCTAACCCAATTCAAACATTTTATTAACCCTAAGAATACACTGTTCCCTCAATCTAAATTTAATGAAAAGCAGGGACAGAGTTGGTCTTACAAGACAGGAATGTAGGGGATCTTCCACCTGCTGAGAACTTCAAAGATCCATGTAGAAATGAACCCTGGAGAAGATATAGTCATCTATGAAGGACCTGAGAGAGCAAAAGTCATCTTCCATGTCAAACACCCTGGTCAGGATGAAGGGATGTGTCTGAATCAGCCTCTCTCTTCTTAATGTAGAGGAGAAGGACCAAACCAGGCCTGTGTGGATAGCTATTCCCGGGTTCCTAAGGTTGACATACCATTCTAACTTGTGAACATTTCAGAGGAAGTAGGGGAACCCTCCATCTAATGGGACCCTTGGAAGCAACTATTAGGACAAAATGGTTTACAAGACAGTGAATTCATTCAGTTCCTGAAGGAAGTGACCTCACCTCACTTCCTTCGTGATGGATCTCTCTGAACTTGGGATCCTGGAAGCCAGGCACACAGAGCCAGTCCCAGTCCCAGTCCCAGTGGGCTCACTTGCTTGGATTTACCAAAGACAGAGTCAGTCTTTCTTTGTTCCTACTGATATTATGATGCCAAAAGCAAGGAGAGCTCTGAAGAGGGGCCTTTCCTGAGAAAGCAGGTAGTGGCTCAAAATTCCCTTCTGACAACTTAAAAGAGTTGGCCAAGTAGACCAGATCTGAGACAGGACAGGACATTTCGGGGAAACATTGTATGGCCCACCAGTCAGAGGACACTCCGTAGAGTCACAGACCTACTTGGGGGAAGGAGGTGACTTTGTGGGTGTGGTTGTGGGTTTATGATTTTGTCTCATCTTCTGAGAATAGGTAGGAAAGGCGGTTAGTTTTTTTTTTTTTTTTTTTTTTTTTTTTGGAGTGTACTGTTTCTAGTAAGTCGTTTGACAAGGCGAGTGTTTCTATGTCTGTGTATTCCACTGTGTCCGTGGTTGTATACATTAGAAACGAGAATGCATCAATGTATTTGTCCTGTCTAGTAGAAAGCTTCCCAGCATTCAACCTGCCCAATTTATGAATGGGTTGCGGCTTTCCTTAAGGATGGGCAACACCTACTATCTTCCTAATTACCAATTTTCTTCCTGAATTCTTTCCAATCTCCAGAATTGGCTCATGTTTTTTTGTCCAAGATATGTACCACCTCCAAGCTCTGTGACATGGCCATGTACTGGATATCTGCAGGGAATGGCGAGCATCTCAGAAAACTCAGATATCAGTGTGACCAGTAAAGTATCAGTGGAGAAACCCTGCTTTGGGCCTTTTGCTTACATAATGTTCTGTTGCCCTTAATTTCAAGAAGTTCTTTGCCTCAGGCCACCCCTTTGTGAAGCCTGAGGAAAACAGTTTTAAAATGGAAATGAATGGGCATCACCTGTGGCCCTTTGCTTTATTGCTTTGGAAAGGGATGTGTGTGATTTAGCCTCTTGGCCCTGTGTGAGGCTGTGGCTTAGATTCTCAGCACCTGATGGATCTAAAGAAAGATCCCATGTGTGCATCCAAAACCAAAATGGCCAAAAGAGCAGTCCTTGTGGATGACGTCTCGCCTTCCTCTGTGAGGTTCCTGACTTCCATCAATAGGGATCCTTTGGGTCAGAGGAGTTCTCCAAAGCCCTGCAGAGGCGCTTGGGTTTTCTCATGACTCCAATTCACATAAAGAATCTTAACCTCTGAGTCAGTTGGCCTCAAAGTAGAGAAGCGGTGTAGTCTTCACAGCATGCCTATTTCATCACGCCTGGTTCACAGAAAGTATGTCCAGGCCACCCTGACTTTAGCAAATGAGTGGCAAGGGAGCTTATTTTGGACACTGTCTTGGACTGCGCTCCTCATGAAAACCTCCAGCCAGAGGTTATGATGAGTGTCTATATGGAAGAAAATGAGGACCATGTCGAAGTGTTTTGGTTTTAATTGTGGTCATTTGTGTGTCAGTTGGAAGAGATAACTGTGTTCACCTGGGCTTGAACTGTTGTGTGATTCCACTTAGAGACTGCTTTCTGGAACTTACCTCAGTGAAGTATTGCCATGAATTGTTTTGAGATTTTAGGAGGCCACGCATGAGATTCGCTCTTGGTATCTGTGATCTAGGCCCAGGGTGGCTTTGCACAGAAAACTGGGAATCTTTGCAAGGATATCACATGATTTTATTCTGAAAGACTTGGCAGCCATCGATGAGAGTCAAAACACACATGGACCTAACATTGTAGACCTCAATGGGCCTTGCTTATGTTACCATTTGGCCTCTGTTTCTGTAGCCTTGCCTATGAGCGTTCTCTAGAGCTTTCATTGAAATGAGCTTCCTCACCATTTAATGGTTCCTGAATTAATTGAAACCCAGAGTGTCTCAAATTCATTTTTGAAAAATGGCTAGATAAATACCATGCAAGGTTTGAAATTCCCATGACCAGGTGGCACTGGAGAACCTTTGGATATCTGGTTCCTGATCATGAGTGTACCAGACAATGCCTTGATTGACTGGGTTTCATGAAAATGGAGTAGAACAGAGATGCCTGTAAGTTGGAGCCTGCTGAGTAGTGGGCCTAGAGCTGTGGTGTGGAGGTGTGTGATAAACATCTGTGGTGGGGCCATGTGAATATGTCTTTGACTTCCAAATGGCTTGTGACTGACATGCTGCTGCCAGCAGACCCTTATATGTAAAGGCATCTTATTATATAGAGGGGTTTCAGGGCAATGTTCAGAATCAGGTTGCTCTTGTCAAGGGGGCAAGCTATGTGGGATAGAAGCCTGGTTGGTGCATTCTCCTGTAAACCCTGACCCACCACACCTGACAGAACTCCCTCCAGCACTGTGTCCCTGATGAACTCCTTGTATTTTTTGAAGCAACACCAAACTACGAGTGCAGCAGCCAGAAACACCACGAAAAGTGGAGGATGACCAAATGACTTCACAGTCCACGCGGGCAGACACTTAGACCCAGGTGGCCAAAAATTGCCGACAAAGATAGAATTCATCACTGCTGCCTAATGTTCATTGGAAAACAAGAAACCATGTCCTCCAGGTCACATAGATGCCATTCCAGATTTGATGGTCTCACTACAAAGGAAGCTAAATCTCCTGACAACAACATATACTTTAAGTGCCCAAACTCAGAGGCAGTTTGTCAAGAAGTCTTTAGGCCAAAAGAACTTCATGTTTGTGGAGTGTTTACCCTATCCCTTACTTTTGGATACTCCTCTCCCAACTCCAAGGTTGTGAACTCCTGAGCATTTTCCATTCCGGATATGTATTCACAAATTTTTTAACTCTTCTCCTCTAATTGTGTCTTACTTGTGGTGAAGGAAATGTCAAGGCATTGTTCTGGATCAGAGTGGGGAGATTTTTGTGTAGCACATATTTGAATACACATGAGATTAATTTTCCTATTTTCCATTCGAAATTCTGAATCCCTGACACTTACCCATACCCTACTAGACTCTCACTACTAATCCTAATATGATGGAGAAAAATAACCCAAACAAAATAGAAATACAACCAGTTCAGAGGAGGCCTGTTGTATAGTTGGACTTGCCTTTTGCATGATAAAGGGTAGGTGTTACAAATCTAGTCAATTTTTAAATGAAAAAGTTCTCCATGTGATTTAAAGTTAACAAATATGTGAATTCTTGTTTCCCTTTCTCTGAAGCCTATTCAGAACATGTATTTTTAATGCACATATTGAATCCTACCTGGTATCACACTTATATTTTTGTGAGGTGGATGACATGGCAGATACAAATTGTGAGAAGAGATCACTCCTCCTAAACACTGTTGGAACTGAAAATTCAACCTATGGGTGAGCTTCCTAGTTTAACAACATTTTACTTAAATCCATGTTTAGTAAAATAAATATTTTTGCTTCAATGGATGATATATATTTCATGATGAATTTCTATTGGCATATATATTGCCAGTTTTTAATGTCTCTGTGTGTGTTTTTTGTATATATATATATATTCTCCAGGTTCTTCAAAACATGAAATATATGTGTCTTTTATACACTCCATAAACTTATTCATGTTCATGTACTTGGATTTATAATCAACTTTTCAGAAGATTATTCCAGAAATATTCATCCACCTGAAATTCATATTTGTTACCTAGTACTGAAAGCTAACTTCAGTGAACGGTGCACACAAATCCTAATATTTTTATAGTAACTGACCCAGTTTAATATCAAAGCAAGTTGATTCCTATGGGACATGTTATGTATTTTGACGTTTATTCCTATTCAACACTGGTAAATTACTATTTCTTCTTTTTTTGCACATCATAGGATATATATTTAATCCAAAAGTTATCAAATTTACAGGTATTTGTTTCACTTTCAATCACTTCCTGCTTCAGAACACACGTATTCCTGCAGGTTACTTGACTGGTCTTATCATGAAACTTCTTTCCAAACACATTATTTTTGATTTTCATAATGATTTTTGAAGCAAAATATACACAATTTTCATGATTATCCATAACCCTAATATTTCCATTAGATGTATAAATGGTTGTAATGAATGTATGTGTATCAATATAAGATTTCATGTATATTTTCAGATATCAATTCATTCCATTATTTAAAGTTGGAACCAGTTATATTTTTAATTCTCAGTATGGTCTCTTCATGCATTATCTCAATATTCATAAACACATGGTACACCCATTTGTACCCCCAATACTAATTTATGCATCTTCAAAATATTGCTCCCAGAAACAGTGGAAGAAATACTCCACCTGATCTACATATACATTTTATCACTGTAATAATCTGGACACAAAATGCAAAGTTCACCTTTATGATTGTACCAAAGCCTAAATGGAAATTGACCATGGATTACTAAAACATCTATGTCTAAATTGCCTAATGCTCTCAAATGTCAATCTATTTGTGACTCCATATTTATTTTTCCCTAAGATTATACAGTCAAGTTCAACCCTGTTGAAAATGTCTAATATTATCACTCACTTTGTACTATACCTGATTTCCTAATATCTCTATTGATATCTGCTTTGCTACATATTTTCCCCAGTTCATCATTGTGAGTGACCCTAAACATGTGCTGATATTGACATTCACTCTCTAACCGAAACCCTATTGTTAAAGAACTTTTGGTCCAAAGTCTATACTTGCCCTCATTTCAACACCTACCGACTATCTTCCTGATCCTACAGACTATCCCTGTTTGATTGGATGTTCTCTTCTACATTCAATCATCCAAGGTACAAGGTCCTATTTCATTGTATATCGATTTATCTGAGACATCTGTGCATAACATAATTCAATGCTAAGTATCCCAATCAAAGGCCCAATGCCCTTCTGGGCTTCAAATCTTACCTAGATTTCTGTTTTCATACTTATATTTCACCTATATATTCTTAAAAATGTCACAGGTTCCCAATACCATTATTAATTGAGCGGAATGATTCCTAACCCAAATCAAACATGTTATTAACCTTAACCATACACTGATCCCTCAATCTAACTTTTCAGAAGAGCAGGGACAGAGTTGGTCTCAAAATACAGGCATGTAGGGGATTCTCCACCTGCTGAGAACCTAAAAGGCCCATGCAGAAATGATCCATGGAGAAGATGTAGGCAGCTATGAAGGACCTGAGAGAGCAAAAGACATCTTCCATGGTGAATAACCTGGTCAGGATAAAGGGTTGTGTCTGAATGAGCCTCTCTTTTTTTCATATAGATAAGATGGACCAAAACAGGCCTATGTGGAGAGCTGTCCCTAGGTGCCTATGGTTGATATACCATTATAACCTGTGAAAGTATCACAGGAAGTAGGGGCAGCCTCCATATCATGGGACCTTTGGAAGCAACTGTGAAGGCAAAGAGGTTGCCAAGATAGTGACCTCATTCAGTTCCTGAAGGAAGTGACCTCATCACACTTCTTTGGTGATGGAACTGTCTGAACTTGGTATCCAGGAAGCCAGGCACTCAGAGCCAGTCACAGTCCCAGTCCCAGGGGTCTCAATTTTTTTGATTTACCAAGGAGAGAGTCAGAGTTTCTTGGTAACTACTGATGTGTGGATGGCCAAATGCCAGGAAAGCTCTGAAGAGGGGCCTTTTCTGAGAAAGCAGGTAGTGGCTCACCACTGGCTCCTGACAACTTCACAGAGTTGGACAAGGAGACCAGATCTGAGAAAGAACAGGCCATTTCAGTGGAACATAGTATGACCCACCAGTCATAGGACACTCTGGATAGTCACAGTCCTACTTGGGGGAAGGAGGTGCCTTTGTATGTGTGTGTGTGTTTGTGGTTTTGTCTAATGTTCTGAGAATAGGTAGTAGCGGCGGTTTGTTTGGTTTCGAGTGAACTGTTTCTAGTAAGTCATTTGACAAGGCGAGTGTTTCTATGTCTCTGAATCCCACTGTGTCCGTGGTTGTAGACAGTTGAAAAGAGAATGGATCAATGGATTTGTGTTGTCTAGTAGAACGCATCCCAGCATGTATCCTGCCAAATTTATTAATGGTCTGAGGCTTTCCTTATCGATGGGCAACACCTGCTATCTTTCTAAGTCCCTGTTTTCTTCCTGAATTCTGGCCAATATCCAGAATAGGCTCATGGTTTTCTCTCCAAGATATGTACCACCTAAAAGCTCTGTGACATGGCCATGTACTGGATAGCTGAAGGGAATGGAGAGCATCTCAGAATACTCAGATATCAGAGTGACCATTTAAGTCTTATTGGAGAAACCCTGCTTTGGGCCTTTTGCTTACCTATTGTTCTGTTGACCTGAATGTCAGCAAGGTCTTTGCCTCAGGCCATCTCTTTTTGAAACCTGAAGAAAACAGTTTTCAAATGGAAATGAATGGACATCCCCTGTGGCTCTTTTCTTAATTTCTTTGGAAGGAGATGTGTCTGATTCAGCCTTTTGGCCCTTTGTGAGTCTGTGGCTTAGATTATCAGCACCTGATGGATCTAAAGAATGATCCCATGTGTGCATTCAAACCAAACTGGCCAAAAGAGCAGTCATTATGGATAAAGTCTCTCACCTTCCTTTGTAAGGTTCCTGACCTCCATCAAGTGAGAATAGGGATCCTTTGGGTCAATTGAGTTCTTAAAAGCCCTGCAGAGGCTAGCCCATAGGTGCTTGGGTTTTCTGATTACTCCAATTCACATAAAGAATCTAAACCCCACAGTCAGTAGGCCTCAAATTGGTGAACCGAAGTAGTATTAATGGCAGGCCTATTTGACCACTCCTGGTTCACAGGAAGGTTGTACAGGCCACCCTGACTTTAGGCAAACCAGAGGCAAGGGAGCTTATTTTGGACACTGTCTTGGGCTGCGCCCCTCATGGAAACCTTTAGCCAGAGGATATAATGAGTGTCTATATGGAAGAATATGAGGGCCATGTGGGAGTGTTTTGATTTTAATTGTGGTCATTTGTGTGGCAGTTGGAAGAGATTACTTGTAAGATTCCAGCAGACGTCGGAGGAAGAGACTACCAAGAGACTGGCTCATGCAACAGCAATGGGGATTTCTTGAGGATCCAATTCAGTTCGCTGGGGCTCTGTGCTCACTCAACAAGCAACAGCGGCCCAGATCCCCGAGAAGAGGTTAAGCAGTGCTTCAGTACACTTTTTGGGTAGGCAGAGGCTTTATATATATCAGAGGAAATCATCTTGATCAGCCGGAAAATCGAACAACAACTCTCCAACTTGATTAGCACATTCATTGGTGGAATCAGGTCGGGCGGGGGTGATAGGTCGATCCTAAGGAGGGGGGTACATTCAAACTGATTGGTTTGGGCCCTGATATGCTTAGGTGCCAAGCTGCACAGGGTCCTAGATTATTAAACAACTGGATGGTCAGGGGGAATATTTAATGGGCAGTGAAAGGATTGTCCTAACAGCTACAGGAATTTCAGGTTTTAGGTTTAGCATGGGAACTTAACAATACCTGGTCCTTTACATTTTAACTCAGGCTTTGCAGCTTAGAAACTTTACAACACCCGCTATTTTACACTTTAACTTCAATTTCTTTTACCCTAACAGACTGGGTCCACCTGGGTGTGAACTCTGGTGTGATTCCCCTTAGACACTGAGTTCTGGAACTGAACTCAGAGAAGAGGTGTCATGAATTGTGTTGGGATTATAAGAGGCCACACATGAGAGTTGCCCTTGGAAACTGAGATCTAGGCCCAGGGTGGCTTTCCACAGAGCATTGGAAATTTCAGCCAGGATATCACATGATTTTATTCTGAATGACTTGGCAGCCATAGTTGAGAGTCAAAACACACATGAAACTCACACTGTAGACCTCAATGGGCCTGGTTTCATGTGACCTTTTGGCCACTCTTTGAGAAGCCTTGTCTGTGAGAGTTCTATAGAGATTTCATTGAAATCAGCTTTCTCAAAATTTAAAGGTTCCTGAATGAATTGAAACCCACAGTGCCTCCAACTTCATCCTTGAAAAATGGCTAGATAAATACCATGAAATTTTTGAAATTCCCAGGACCAGGTACCACTGGAGAAAGTTTGGATGTCCGGTTTCTGATCATGAGTATAACAGACAGTGCCTTGATTCACTGGGTTTCATGCAAATGGTGTAGAACAGAAATGCCAGTAAGTTGGAGCCTTCTGAGTAGTGGGCCTAGAGCAGTGGAGGGCAGGTGTGTGATAAAACATCTGTGGTGGGGCCATGGGGATCTTCCATTGTCTTCCAAATGGCTTGTGACTGACATGGTGCAGCCAGCAGACCCTTATATGTAAAGGCATCTTGTTATTTGGAGAGGTTTCAGGGCAATGTTCAGAATCAGGATGCTATGGTCAAGGGAAAAGCTATGTGGGATAGAAGCATGGTTGGTGCATTCTCTTGCAGACCCTTACCCACCACAGGTGACAGAACTCCCTCCAGCACTGTACCAGGTGAACTACTTGTATTTCGTGAAGCAAATAACAAACTCCCAGTGCAGCAGTAAGAAATACCACGAAAAGTGGAGGATGACCAAATGGCTTCACAGTCCACACAGAGAGAAACTTAGCCCCCAGTGGACACTGTTAACCTACATAGAGAGAAATCAGCACTGCTGCCTCATGTTCAGTGGAAAATAAGAAACTATGTCCTCCAGGTCACATACATGCACACCCAGCTTTGATGGTCTCACTACAAAGGAAGCTCCTGACAAATACTTATATTTCAAGTGCGCAACCTCAGAGGCAGTTTCTCAAGAAGTCTTTAGGCCAGCAGAGCTCCATGTTTGTTGAGTGTTTACCCTGTCCCTTACTTTTGGAAACTCCTCTACCACCTCCAAGGTTGTGAACTCCTGAGCGTATTCCATTCCAGATATGTATTCACAGAATTTTTAACTCTTCTCCTCTAATTGTGTCTTACTTCAGGCGAGGGTAATGTCAAGGCATTTTTCTGTATGAGAGTGCAAAAATTTGTGTGCAGCATTTATTTGAAATACTGAATCCCTGACATTAACCCATATCCTAATAGACTCTGACTACTAATCCTAATATGATGGAGAAAAATAACTCAAACAAAATAGAAATACAAGCATTTCATAGGAGGCATGGTGTATAGTTGGACTTGCCTTTTGCATTATATAGGGAAGGAGTAATAAATCTAGTCAATTTTTAATTGAAATAGTTTTCCATGTGTTTTTAAAGTTAACAAATATGTAAATTACTGTCTCCCATTCTCTCTAGCTTATTCAGAACATGTGTTTTTATATGCACATATAGAATCCTACCTGGTTATCACACATACAGTCTCATGAGGAGGCTGATTGGCAGATACAAATTGTGAGAAATGACCACTCCTCGTAAACGCTGTTGGAACTGAAAATACAACCCATGGGTGAGCTTCCTATTTGAACAACCTTATACAAAAATCCATGTTAAGTGAAATTAATATTTTTGGATCTGATGATGATATATATTTCACGATAAATTTCGATTGGCATATATATTGCAATTTTTAATGTCTCTCTCTCTCTCTGTGTGTATATATATATATATGTATATATATATATGTATATACATATATATATATATATATACATATATATATATATATATATATATATATATATGCACTCTGTCTAGATTTTTCAAAATATGAAACATGTGTCTTACTGTAGACTCCCTAAATTCATTTATATTCATGTATGTGGATTTATAATCAACTTTTCACAAGATTATTCTCAGAAATACTCATCCACCTAAAATACATACTTGTTTCCTAGTACTGAAAACTAACTTCGTTGAATGGTGCATACATATCCTAACATTTCTACAGTAACTGACCCTGTTTAACATTAATTCAAGTAGATTTCTATGGGACATGATGTGTATTTTGAAGTTCATTTTTATTCAACACTGGTACATTGCTATTTCTTCAGTTTATGCACATCATAGGATACATATTTCATCCACAAGTTAGCAAATTGATAGGCATTTGTTTCACTTTCAGTCACTTCCTGCTTCAGAACACATGTATTTCTCCATGTTTCTTGACTGATATTTTCATGAGACTTCTTTCCAAACACATTATTTTCGATTTCCGTAATCACTTTTGAAGCAAAACCCACACACCTTTCATGATAACCCATAACCCTAATATTACCATTAGATGTATAACTCGTTGGAATGAATGACTGTATATCAATATTAGATTTCTTATATATTTTCAGATATCAATTCAATCCATTATTTAAAGTGGAACCAGTTATATTATTTATTCACATGATGGTCAATTGATGCATTATCAATATATTCTATGACACAGGGTATACCCTTTTTACCCCCAATACTAATTTATATTTCTTCAAAATAGTGCTCCCAGAAATGGTGGAAGAAATACCCATGTCACCTGATCTACATATACATTTTATCACAGTAATATTCTGGACACATAAAACAAAGGTCACTCCTATGATTGTACCAAAGCCTAAATGGAAAATGAGCATGGATTACTAAATGCACCCATGTCCAGGTTGCCTAATGCTCTCAAATGTCAATCCTATTGGTGACTACATATTTGTTTCTTTCTAACATTATATATCCAAACTCAACCCTGTTGAAAATGTCTAGTCCTATGACTCAGTTTATACTTTGCCTGATTTCCTAATGTCTCTATTAATATCTGCTTTCCTCCATATTTTCCCCAGTTCATCATCGTGACTGACTCTTCACATGTGCTAACATTTACATTCACTCTCAACTGAAACCATATTGCTAAAGAACTTTTGGTCCAGATCCTATACTCACTCTTCTTCCTAAAACTACTATCTCCTTTTCCTACCGAGTATTCCTTTTTGACTTGATGTTCTCTTCTACATTCAATCATTCAAGGTACATGGTCCTATGCCATTGTATATCGATTTATCTGAGACATCTATTCAGAACGTAATTCAATGCTAAGTATCCCAATCAAGTTCCCATGCCCTTCTCGGCTTCAAATCTTAACTAGATTTCTGTTTTCATACTTATATTTCACCTATATATTCTTGTAAATATCACGGGTTCCCGATACTGTTATTCAACCCTCAGAATGATTCCTCACCCAAATCGAACCTGTTATTCACCCTAATCATACACTCTTCCCTCAATCTAACTTTACAGAAGAGCAGGGAAGGAGTTGGTATTTCAATACAGGAATGTAGGCAATCTTCCACCTATTGAGAACCTCAAATGTCCTACATAAATGACACCTGGATAAGTTGTAGGCAGCTATGAAAGACCTGAGAGAGCAAAAGTCATCTTCCATGGAAAACAACCTGGTCAGGATGTAGGGATATGTATGAATCAGCCTCTCACTTATTAATGTAGAGAAGATGGACCAAACCAGGCCTGTGTGGAGAGTTGTTCCTGTGTGCCTATGGTTGATATACCATTCTAACTTGTGAAAGTGTCACAGGAAGCAGGGGCAGCCTCCATCTCATGGGACCCTTGGAGTCAACTCTTAGGACAAAGTGGTTGCCAAGGCAGTGAACTCATTCAATTCCTGAAGGAAGTGACTTACGTCACTTCCGTGGTGATCAAACTCTCTGAACTTAGATCCAGTAAGCCAGGCACCCAGAGCCAGTCCAAGTCCCAGTCTTAGTGGTCTCACTTGTTTTGATTTTCCAAGGATAGAGTCAATCTTTCTTGATACCTACCGATGTGGGAATGGCCAAATAACAGGAAAGCTCTCAAGAGGGGCCTTTTCTGAGCAAGCAGGTAGAGGCTCACCCCTGGCTTCTGACAAGTTCACAGAGTTGACCAAGGAGACCTAATCTCATACAGGACAGGCCATCTCAGGGGAACATATTGTGGCCCACCAGTCAGAGGACACTCCGGATAGTCACAGACCCATTTGAGGGAAGGAGGTGCCTTTGTTATGTGGGTGTGGTTTTTTGGTTTGTCTCATATTCTGAGAATATGTAGGAAAGGTGGTTTGTTTGGTTTGTAGTGAACTGTTTTTAATAAGTCATTTGACAAGGCGACTGTTTCTATGTCTGTGTATCGCACTGTGTCCGTGGTTGTAGACATTAGAAAAGAGAATGATTCAATGGATGTGTCCTGTCTGGTAGAAAGCTTCCCAGCATTCATCCTGCACGATTTATGTATGGACTTTGGCTTGCCTTATCGATGGGCAACACCTGCTAATTTCCTAAGTTGCTGTTTTCTTCCTGAATTCTGGCCACTCTCCAGAAGAGGCTCATGGTTTTGTGTCCAAGATATGAATCACTTCCAAGGTCTGTGACATGGCTATGTTCTGGATAGCTGAAGTGAATGGCGAGAATCTCAGAAAACTCAGATCACTGTGACCAGAAAAGTCTCAGTGGATAAACCCTGCTTTGGGACATTTGCTTACATATTGTTCTGTTACCCTGAATGTCAGGTAGTTCTTTGCCTCAGGCCACCCCTTTGTGAAACCTGAAGAAAACAGTTTTCAAATGGAAATGAATGGAAATCACCTGTGGCTCTTTGCTTAATTGCTTTGGAAAGGGATGTGTCTGAATCAGCCTCTTAGCTCTGTGTGAGGCTGTTGATTAAATTCTCAGCCCTTTATGGATCTAAAGAAAGATCCCATGTGTGCATCCAAAACCAAAATGGCCGAAAGTACAGTCATTGCAGATGAAGTCTTTCGCCTTCCTCTGTAAGGTTCCTGACCTCTATAAAGTGAGAATAGGGAAGATTGACCAAGCCAATTGATGTCTCCTTTTGGAAAAATTGTACCACCAATGAGAGCATCAGCAAAATTACCCCAACACTACCACAAGTCGCTGCACCAACAGATAGTTCACAATGCATACATGTTAGTTCACAATGCATACAAGTGATATATATTCCAGGCAAGTTCTGCAAGCAGTTCAGTGATGGCTATTGCAGAAGCTGTAGATTGGTTTTATCTTTGTCTTCACCAGCACTGGGTTGAAGATTGGAATTCTGGCAATAATGGCTAAAGAAAAAATTACTTACCATTCCAGAAGGCACTAAAAAACCCAATTATCTTAACAATTTACATTATTTTGAAGAGAATTATTAAATATAATGAAAAGGAAAGGTGAAAGTCAACAAACAGTTCTGCTAAACTCCTTTTTTTGTTCACATATTAAAACAATCCTCAACAGTTGTTTACCCAATTTAAATTAAACTATTTAAATCACGTGAATAAAAAAAAATTGGATCCATTTTTTCATGAGCGCACATCATATATGATATATGGATATATGTACATTCAAACATAAAACACAAAACACAAGTGTGCACAAATAATATAATATATACAACACATAACATAATAGTAAAGGCCTTATAACTTTTTACAGGTGAAATCACCATTGGAATGTCTAAAAACTCTATAGTCAAAAAATAGAACTGATCAGCAAAACATTAACCTAGGTCTGTATGAGCTCAAAAAAAAAAAAAAATAGAAAATAGAACTTCATGATGTGGGAAAGGGCAATAATAAAATAGATATTGAAAAAAGCATCCTGGTTCTGTCGCAGATGTAAGGATAGCCAAACTGGAGTTTTGGATATCAGCTGTTATGAATTTGAGCCAAATCATCTTCTTTTTGGTCTATAGAAATCACTTTAGTTAATTTCTCTGGAATCCATATTGCCTGCTGTTCTTCCTGTAGAAACACACAAACAGACCCCTGACTAAAGACAATCACTGGGTCAGGACTTTAGTTAATCTCTCCAAAATCCAAATCAGCTGCTGTTCTTCCTGTGGAAACACACAAACAGACGCCCGACTCCAGACAATTACTGGGTCAACACTTTTCCATTGTCCTATTAGAATATCCTTCCAAAGGACCTTGGGCTTATGCACATTTTTTGGAAACATATGCCTTTCCACAGCACTAAGTCCTGATGAATCCAAGTTTAAAAAGTTTAGAGTAAAAAGCGTTAATTTAAGTTTATCTTTGGGGAATATATACCCCTTCTCAATTCCGTCTTTGTGCTTTAATAAGTACATTTTTATTGTTTGATGTGCTCTTTCAACTATGCCTTGTCCCTGTGGATTGTATGGGATTCCTGTTATATGAGTAATGCCAAATGATGAGCAAAATTGTTTAAAAGAGTTAGAAGTGTAACCGGGGGCATTATCTGTTTTTAACTGTTTTGGAATGCCCACAGTGGCAAAATTTTGTAAGCAATGAGCTATAACATCTTTAGTTTTTTTCTCCAGCATGAAGGGAGCCCATTAAAAATCCAGAACAAATATCAACTGTAACATGGAAATATTTTAATTTTCCAAATTCTGGCAAGTGTGTGACGTCCATCTGCCAAATATGGTTAGGTATCAATCCTCTAGAATTGACTCCAAGATTAACTTGTGGTAAAAAGGTCACACAATTTTGACATTGTTTTATAATTTGTCTAGATGTTCCTTAGTTTTTTTGAAATGCTTTTGTAAAGTATAAGCATTGACATGGAACTTTTTAAGAAAATTTATTGCTTCTTCTAGTGTAAAGAAAATATGTATGTATGTCAATTGTAGTTTTATCTGCTAAATCATTGCCCAAACTAAGGGCTTTAGGCAATCCTGTATGTGCCCTGATATGTCCTATAAAGAATGGATCTTTTCTGTCCCAGATTAGACTTTGTATAGTGGAAAGCAAAGAGAAAACAGTAGAGAAAGGGGAAATCCTACCAGCATCTTCAAGGGATACTATAGCATTAACTATATACTGACTATCGGAAAATAAATTAAATACAGAATCTTTAAAAATCACAAAAGCTTGTAATACTGTACTAAGCTCTACCTTGTGAGCTGATTGTTTTGGTACTAAAAATATAAAAGTTGGATCAGGTGTAACTATTGCTGTTGTACCATTATTTAACCCATCGGTGAATATATTTGGAGCATTCATGATAGGTGTTTTCTTGTCATTTTTGGAAAAATTACAGGATGCGATGACCAAAAAGACAATAAAAGATAAGATGGTAAGTGGTTATCAAATGAAACATTAGATTTACACACGATTATTGCCCAAGTATTTAACTAATTAGCTAATTCATCAATTTGATTCATAGTATATGGAGTAATAATTTTATTGGGTGAAATTCCACACACACTCTTTTTGCTGCTTTTATTCCTATGAGTATTAATTCTCCCTCAGGCTCAGGATAGCAAGTAATAATAGTGTTAGAAGAATAAGATAAATGTATCCATAATAATGGACCTTCTTCCCAAAATACTCCTGTAGAAATATTTTTTTGTTGTTAGTACAATAAATAATAAATGCAAAATTATATCAACTCTATCCAAAAGCATATTTCCCATATATGTTTCAATGATTTTTATTGCTTTTCTTGCTTCAGGCGTTAACATTCTGAGTGAATTTGGATCTCATGGTCCTTTTAGGATATCAAATAAAGGTCCCAACTCTCCTGTTGGTATACCTAGATGAGGCCTTATCCAATTTAAGTCTCCTAATAACTCTTGAAAGTCATTAATTGATTTGAGTTGATCTACTCGTATTTGAATTTTTGGTTGACTGACCATGGTTGAGGATAATAGAGCTACTAAATAATTAATTGGAAAATTTAATTGTATTTTACCTATTGCTATCTCTAGGTTATAATTTTTTAATACGTTTGTAAGTGTGGCATACCATTCTAGCAATGGGTTTTTAACTTTGTGTGCTAATAATACATCATCCATATAGTGAAAAATTTGTATTTCAGGAATTTGATTTCTAACTGGCTGGATTACTTTGTTAACATAAATTTGACGCATAGTTGGGCTGTTAGTCATCCCTTGAGGGAGTACTTTCCACTCATATCTCTTGTCAGGACCTTCATGATTCAGTGCAGGTATAGTAAATGCAAAACTTGGAATATCCTCAGGATGAATTGGAATTGAAAATAAAACGATCTTTAATATCTACAACGAAAACATACCAAGTTTTTGGCAAAGCACACAATTGAGTAATCTCTGATTGAGCAGGTCCCATAAAAACCATCCCATTATTAATGGCTCTTAAATCTTGCAATAATCTCCATTTGCCAGATTTCTTTTTAAGGACAAAAATGAGAGTATTATGGGGAGACACAGAAGGTTGTATATGTCCTTCCGCTAATTGTTGTTTGACCAGGTCATGGGCTACTTGTATCTTTTCTTTAGTCAGGGGCCACTGAGGAACCCATACTGGTCTTTCTGATTTCCAAGTAATATTTATTGTCTCAGTGGCCCTTTCTGAAAATCCAACCCATATCTATCTGTTCCTTGATCTTTTTGTATTGGTGTTGCTATACCTTGTTCTTGCTTTTCTAATCTTTTTCCTTTCCTAAAATCTTGTCTAGCCATAATAGTGGGTGAATTTTGATTGATGTTATTTGTTAATGTCAAACCTAATTGATCTAAGACATCTCATCCTTATAAATTTACGGGAAGATGTTCCAATACATATGGCTGTATAGTTCCTTCACATCCTTCAGGATCCTTCCAATCTAATACCGTTGCACTTTTATGGGGATTAGTCGCCACTCCTAGGCCTCGAAGCGTTTGAGTGGCTTGTTGTAATGGCCAATGTTTTGGCCATTCTTGACGACAGATGATGCTAAGGTCTGCACCTGTATCCAGTAGCCCATTGAATTCATGTCCTTGAATATTTAGTTTTAGCATGGGGCGAGAATATAAATTTAAAGAAAGCATAGCCCAATCTACACCTGTGGAGCCTAATCCTTTGGAACCCCTTTCTACAGCATAACTGTAAAATTTATCATGTGGGCTGGGTATTATTATTAATTGTGCTATTCTATCTCCTGGAGAAATTACTGATATACCCTTTGGAAAACTGGCTATAATTTTTATTTCACCTTCATAATCGGGATCAATTACCCCAGGACTCATCATAAGTCCTTTTAGAGTAGAAGAGCTGCATCCCAATAATAAGCCTACTGTTCTTTTGGGAAGAGGTCGTTTCACCCCTGTGGGAATGATTTGAACTCCCATCTCTGGAGTTAGTATTGATCTGGCGGAGGCACAGATGTCCAACCCTGCGCTCCCTCTGGTTTGTCTGATGAGGGATCTGATGAACAATGTGTCGTGGGCACTACACTGATGGGGTTGCTGGTTTCCTCCAGTGCTCCATATATTTGCGGTTTCGGGCCCCAGAGCATTGGGCCCCCCTGTCCATTTTTTGGCAATGGAGTCGGATGCCTTTCTTCATGATATCGTGGATAAACACCTGGTGCTTGTTTGTTTTTTGATAATGAAGTACCCTCTATGGTGGTTTGAGAATGGTATTCATTAGCCCAATGTCTCCCTCTACGTCATTGTGGCCAAATACCCGGTATTCTAGTCCTTTGATACCTAGTTTTGTTAAACCCTCCTCCTATGGGGCAATTCCTTTTAAAAAGTCCTGTTTGTTCACAATTGTAGCATGTTCTTGGCCTGTCTTCTAAAGCCTGTTTTACTAAAGCTGCCACAATTTGCCCTTTTTCATTAATGTCTCTGGCATCTAAAGCCTGTTTTATTGCAGCTGCCACGACTTGCTCTTGTTCATTAATGTCTCTACCAAATTTAATAAATGTGTTTAAATCTTCATGTTTCCATGGTCTAATGATACCTCTGCAGCAATGATTCGCTTGGTCATAAGCCAGTTGTTTTAATAATGGCATTGCTTGTTCTGTATTTCCAAAAACTCTGTAGCTGTTTCAATAAGCCTATCTACAAATCCAGCGTAAGATTCATTAGCTCCTTGTATTACCTTAGATAATTGACCTTGTAAACCTCCATGTCCTTGTAAAGTCTTCCATGCCCTAACTGCCTCTACAGCAATTTGTGCGTATATGCCAGGATCATATGGAATTTGTTGTTGCTGATCCTCATAAGGTCTCTTTTCTAACAACAAATCTAGATTTCTCTGAGGATAACCAGCTGCTGCATTTTGCCTAGACATCTCTTTGCAAAATTCCTCATTGGCAACCTTCCATAATAGGTATTGACCTCCATTTAGCACAGCTTTACACATATTAGCCCAATCTGCTGGCGTCATGTTCAAGGTGTTAATAGATTCGACCAAGCTTACAATGAAGTGTGCTTGAGGACCATATGTTGTTACAGCCTCTTTTAGCTGCTTCACTATTTTGAAATTTAAAGCATGGTGAATTCGCTGCCCTCCTACCTCAAATACAGGGCATGTTAATACTTGAGATCCTGTCTCAGGATCCGAACTATCAACTGTTGGGGTTGGGGGCCTCCCAGCACATGGAGGTGGCCTTGTTAGTTGGACATTTACATCCTCTGGTGACAGAAAGGTGTTAGTAGCAGTCTCCTTTTTTAACTTTGCCCCTGATTGCTTTTTATGCTCTAAACTTGGTTCCTCTATCTTTGTCTGAACTGAAGGCTTTGGACTAAGCAAACCAGATATGAACGTCCACAATGGCAATGTGCCAACTGGCATAGTCCCTCGGCTGCTCTTTTCTAATCCTTTTAAATCTTCACCATGATGGTTCCATTGTGATATATTTAATGACTCCTCCTTCAAAAGCCATGGGCTACATTTTTGTATTGTATCAACAATTGCCCTGACTCTCCTTGATATTTCTGAGATGCCTCCTTTCTCTAACAATTTATTTAACACTCTTTCAGTTTGTTTTTTTACTAATTTCTGATCCCGTATTTCTATTATAATACAACCCAACAAGATGACGCCAAACAAAACTGAGACAGAATGAATTAAAAAGGGAACAACAAAAAGTCATTATAGCCTTTCTATCCTCCTGACATGTGCATCCGTCCTTTATACCTATCTGTTCCTCAGACGTAAATAGTTTTTTCTCAGATGTGAGTGGTTTTTCTTCCATCCCACTCATCTCCAGGAACAGGCAACTTAAAACAAAAGTGAAGCAAAACAAAGGAGTCATCTTAAAATGGCTACCCATCCTTTCACCTTGCCCACAGGGGCAAGCAGTTTACCTTATCACTTACCCTCAGTCGTTCCCCATGTGAGCCACAAAATGCTGCAGTCTGGCTGGGCATGATTCAGGAGCCACTTGTCAAAAAAAAAAAAAAAAACTAACTTTATTTTTAGAACCACACACGGCAAACAAAACAACTCCTCAGGAAAAACCCTCAGAGCCCAACTGCCACTACTGGCTTCCTTGTAAAGTCTCTCTCACACACACAAGCCTCTCCACCTGCCACAATCCTACTGCTCTTGAGGCCGATTGGCTGGGTGGAGCCAAAAAAGTTCCCCAAGGAGCAGCTCCATGGTCTGAAAGGGCAGGGAAACAGCCCAATGAGCATCACCACAGAGGAGCCAATCAGCTAGATAATGCTGAGGTCGCTGTGAGCCAATAATCAGCCGGCAGCTGGAAATTTGCTGGCAGCTGGAAGTTTGCTGGGGCCCCTTCAGCTGTGGCTCTCAACAAATTCCTGTCTCATTTCTCTGTAGCCTATTCAGCACATGTATTTTTATATGCACATATACTATCCTATCTGTTATCACATGTACATTTTGTGAGGTGGCTGACTTGGCAGATACAAATTATGAGAAGAGATCACTCCTCCTAAACATTGTTGGAACTGAAAATTCAAAATATGGGTGAGCTTCCTAGTAGAATAACATTATACATAAATCCATTTTCAGTGAAATAAATATTTTTGCATCTGTGGATGACATATATATTTCATGATGAATTTTGATTGGAATACACACTCTACAAATTTTTCAAAATATGAAATATATGAGTCTTATTATACACTCCTTAAAATCATTCATATTCATGTATGTGGATTTATGATCAACTTTTCACAAGATAATTCTCAGAAATATTCATCAACCTGAAATACATATTTGTTACCTAGTACTGAAAGATAACTTCAGTGGATGGTGCATACAAATCCTAATATTTCTACAGTAATACCCAGTTTAATATCAATGCAAGTAGTTTCCTATGGGACATGATGTGTATTTTCCGGTTCATTTTTATTCAACAGTGGTACATTACTATTTTCTCAGTTTATGCACATCATAGGATATATATTTCATCCACAAGTTCACAAATTTATAGGCATTTGTTTCAATTTCAATCACTTCCTGCTTCAGAACACATATATTCCTCCAGATTTTTTGACTGGTCTTTTCATGAGACTTCTTTTCAAACACATTATTTTCGATTTCCATAATCACTTTTGAAGCAAAACTCACACATTCTTCTTGATAAACCATAACCCTAATATTACCGTTAGATTTATGACTGGTTATAATGAATGTATGTATATCAATTTAAGATTTCCTTTACATTTTCAGATATTAATTAAATCAATTATTTAAAGTTGGAACCAGTTACATTATTTGTTCACAGTATGGTCTATTCATGCATTATTTCTATATTCATAGACACATGGTACACCTCTTTGTTCCCCCAATACGAATTTATACGTCTTCAAAATATTGCTCCCACTAATGGTGGAAGAAATACTCATGTCACCTAATCTGCATATACATTTTATCACAGTAACATTCTGGACACAGAAAACAAAGGTCACTCTTATGATTGTACCAAAGCCTAAAAGGAAAGTGAGCATGCATTACTAAAAACATCCATGTCCAGGTTGCCTAATGCTCTCAAATGTAAATCCTATTGTTGACTATATATTTGTTTCTTCCTAAGATTATATATTCAATCTCAAGCCTGTTGAAAATATCTCATCCTATCCCTCACTTTAAACTTTGCCTGATTTCTTAAAGTCTCTATTGACATCTGCTTTCCTACATATTTTCCCCAGTTCTCATTGTGACTGACTCTTCACATGTGCTGATATTTACATTCACTCTCTACTTGAAAACCTATTGCTAGAGAACTTTTTGTCCAAATCCTATACTCACTCTTGTTTCTAAACCTAGCAACTATCTTCCTAATCCTACGGACTTTCTTTTTTTAATTGGATGTTCTCTTCAACATTCAATCATCCAAGGTACAAGGTCCTATGCCATTGAATATCGATTTATCTGAGACATCTGGGCAGGACATAACTCAAACCTAAGTAACCCACTCAAGGGCCCAATGCCCTTCTGGGCTTCAAATTGTACCTAGATTTCTGTTTTCATACTTGTATTTCACCTATATATTCTTGTAAATATCCCAGTCTCCCAATACCATTATTCATCCTTCAGAATGATTCCTAACCAAAATCGAATATGTTATTAACCCTAACCATAGACTTTTCCCTCAATCTAACTTTACACGTGAGCTGGGAGAGTGTGATCAGGAAAGTCTCAGTGGAGAAACCCTGCTTTGGGCCATTTGCTTACCTATTGTTCTGTTGCCCAGAATATCAGGAAGTTCTTTGCCTCAGGTCACCCCTTTGTGAAGCCTGAAGAAAGCTGTTTTCAAACAGAAATGAATGAGCATCACTTGTGGCTCTTTGGGTCAAATGAGTTCTTCAAGCCATGAAGAGGTGCTTGGGTTTTCTCATGACGCCAAATCACATAAAGAATCTATACCTATCAGTCAGTAGTAGTCAGTCAATATTGCTCCTAAAAATGGTGGAGAAATACTCATGTCAAATGATCTACATATATATATATATATATATATATATATATATATATATATATATATATATATATATTTAATCACAGAAATATTCTGGGCACAGAATTCAAAGTTCACATTTATGATTGTACCAAAGCCTAAATGGAAAGTGAACATGGATTACTAAAAATATCATGTCCAGGTTGCCTAATGCTCTCAAATGTAAATCCTATTGGTGACTACATATTTGTTTCTTCCTAAGATAATATATTCAACCTCAACCCTGTTGAAAATGTCTAATCCTATCACTCACTATATACTTTGCCTGATTACCTAATGTCTCTATTTATATCTGCTTTCCTACATATTTTCCCAATTTCATCATTGTGACTGACTCTTCACATGTGCTGACATTTAAATTCATTCTCTAACCGAAAACCTATTGCTAAAGAACTTTTGTTGCAAATTCTACATGCACTCTCCTTCCTAATCCTAACTACTATCTTTCTAATCCTACTGACTATCCCTTTTTGACTGGATGTTCTTTTCTACATTCAATCATCCAAGGTACAAGGTCATATGCCATTGTATATCGATTTATCTGAGACATCTGTTCAGAAGTTAATTCAATGCTAAGTATCCCAAGCAAGGGCCCAATGCCCTTCTGGGCTTCAAATCATACTTAGATTTCTGTTTTCATGCATACATTTCACCTCTATATTGTTATAAATATCGCAGGTTCCCAATACCATTATTCACCCAGCAAAATGATTCCTAACCCAAATCGAACCTGTTATTAACCCTAACCATACAGTATTCCCTCAATCTTACTTTACAGAAAAGCAGGGAAAGAGTTGGTCTTATAATACTGGAATATAATGGATCTTCCACCTGGTGATAACCTCAAATGTCCATGGCGAAATGATCCCTGGAGAATATGTAGGTAGCTATGAAGGACCTGAGAGAGCAAAAGGCATCTTCCATGGCAAACGGCTTGGTCAGGATAAAGGGTTGTGTCTGAATCAGCTTCTATTCTTAAAGCAGAGAACATGAGCCAACCCAGGCCTGTGTGTAGATCTGTTCCTGGGAGATTATGGTTGATATACAATTCAAACTTGTTAAAGTGTCACAGGAATTAGGGCCAGCCTCCATCTCATGGGAACCTTGGAAGCAACGTTTGGACAAAGTGGTTGCCAAGAGAGTGACCTCATTCAGTTCCTGAAGGAGGAACTAAAAACAGTTCCATCACACTTCAGTGGTGATGGAACTCTCTGAACTTGGGATCCAGGATGCCAGGCACCCATAGCCAGTCCCAGTCCCAGCCCCAGTGGTCTCACTTGTTTGGATTTACAAAGACAGAGTCAGTCTTTCTTGGTACCTACAGATGTGAGGAAGGCCAAATGCAAGAAAGCTCTGAAGCAGAGCTTTTCCTGAGAAAGCAAGTAGAGGCTCACCGCTGGCTCCTGACAACTTCACGGAGTTGGCCAAGGAGACCAGATCTAAGACAGGACAGGCCATTTCGGGGGAACATTATTGGCCCACAAGTCAGAGGACACTCCGGATAGTCACAGACCTACCTGGGCGAAGGAGGTGCCTTTTTTTTTGTGGTTATGAGTTTGTGGTCTTGTGTCATGTTCTTAGAATAGGTAGAAAAGTAGGTTTGTTTAGTTTGGAGTGGACTGTTTCTAATAAGTCGTTTGACAAGGCGAGTGTTTCTATGTCTGTGTATCACATTGTGTCCGGGGTTGTAGACATTAAAAAAAATGCATCAATGGATGTGTCCTATCTAGTAGAAAGCTTCACAGCATTTATCCAGCCAAATTGATGAATGGACTGTAGCTTGCCTTATGGATGGGCAACACCTACTATCTTTCTAAGTTCCTGTTTTCTTCCTGAATTCTGGCCACTCTCCAGAATAAGCCCATGGTTTTGTGTCCAAGATATGTACCCCCTCCAAACTCTGTAACATGGCCATGAACTGGATAGCTGAAGTGAATGGCGAGCATCTCAGAAAACTCAGATATCAGTGTGACCAGGAAAGTCTCAGTGGAGAAACCCTGCTTTGGGCCTTTTGCTTACCTATTGTTCTGTTGCACTGAATGTGAGGAAGGTCTTTGACTCAGGCCATCCCTTTGTGAAGCCTGAAGAAAACAGTTTTCAAATGGAAATGAATGGGTATACCTGTGGCTCTTTGCTTAATTGCTTTGGAAAGGGATTGTCTGAATCAGCCCCTTGGCCCTGAGTGAGGCTGTGGCTTAGATTCTCAACACCTGATGGATTTAAAGAAATTTCCCATGTGTGCATCCCAAACCAAAATGGCCAAAAGAGCAGTCTTTGGGATGAAGTCTGTCGCCTTCCTCTGTAAGGTTCCTGACCTCCATCAAGTGAGAATAGGGATTCTTTGAGTGAAATGAATTTTTCCAACTTACAGAGGCTAGGCTATAGGTGCTTGGGTTTTCCATGACTCCAATTCAAATAAAGATTCTAAACCCCACGGTCAGTTGGCCTCAAATTGGAGAAGTGGACCTGAATTAATGACAGGAGTATTTGATTACTCCAGGTTCACAGCAAGTGTCCAGGCCACCCTGACTTTAGGCAAATGAGAGGAAAGGGAACATATTTTGGACACTGTCTTGGTCTGCGCACCTTATGGAAACCTCCAGCCAGTGGTTATGATGAGTGTCTATATAAAAGAAGATGAGGGCCATATGGGAGTGTTTTGGTTTTAACTGTGGTCATTTGTGTGGTGGTTGGAAGAGATGACTTTGTCCACCTGGGCTTGAACTCTGGTATGATTCCCCTTAGAGACTGAGTTTTAGAACTGACCTCAGAGAAGTATTGCAATAAATAGTGTTGCAATTTTAGGAGGCCATGCATGAGAATCGCCCTTGGAAAATGAGATCTATTCCCAGGATGGCTTTCCACAGAGCTTGGGAAATCTAAGCCACGATATCCCAATATTTTATTCTTAAAGACTTTGCAGCCATAGTTGAGATTCCAAACACTCATGGACCTCACATTTTAGACCTCAATGGTCCTGGATTCATGTGACCTTTTGGCCACTCTTTGGAAAGGCTTGCCTGTGAGAGTTCTCCAGAGCTTTCATTTAAATGAGCTTCCTCACCATTTAATGGTTCCTGAATGAATTGAAACCCACAGTGCCTCAAACTTCATCTTTGAAAAATGGTGATATAAATACCATGAAACTTTTGAAATTCCCATGACCAGGTGGCACTGGAGAACCTGTGGATGTCCGGTTGCTGATCATGAGTGTACCAGACAGGGCCTTGATTGACTGGGTTTCGTGATAATGGTGTAGAACAGAGATGCCAATAAGTTGGAGCCTGCTGAGTAGTGAGTGTAGAGCAGTGGACTGTAGGTGTGTGAATAAATATTTTTGGTAGGACCACCTGGATCTGCCATTGGCTTCCAAAGACATGTGACTTGCATGGTGCAGGCAGCAGATCCTTATATGTAAAGGCATCTTGTTATATGGAGAGGTTTCAGGGCAATGTTCAGAATCAGGTTGCTATAGTCAAGGGGAAAACTATTTGGAATAGAAGCATGGTTTGTACATTCTCTTGGAGACCTTGACAAACCACACGTGACAGAACTCCCTCCAGCATTTTGTCCCAGTTCAACTCCTTGTATTTCGTGAAGCCAATGTCAAACTCCCAGTGCAGCAGTAAGAAACACCACTAAAACTGGAGGATGACCAACTGACTTCACAGACAACACGGGGAGACACTTAGCTCCCAGTGGCCACAGTTTACCGACAAAGAGAGAATTCATAACTGCTGTCTCATGTTCATTAGAAAATAAGTAACCATGTCATCCAGGTCACATAAATGCAGACCCAGATTTGATGGGGTCACTACAAATGAAGCTAATTCTCCTAACAATTACATATATTTCATGTGCCCAACCTCAGAGGAAGTTTCTCAAGAAGTCTTTAGGCCAGCACAGCTCCATGTTTGTGGAGTATTTACTCTCTCCCTTACTTTTGGAAACTGTTCTACCACCTCCAGTGTTGTGAACTCCTGAGCATTTTCCATTCCACATATGTATTCACATATTTTCTAACTCCTCTCAACTAATTGTGTCTTACTTGGAGCAATGGTTATGTCAAGGCTTCGTTCTGGATGAGAGTGGGAAGATTTTTGTGTAGCACATATTTGCATACACATTAGATTCATTTTCCTATTTTCCATTTGAAATACTGAATCCCTGACACTAACCCATACCCTACTAGACTCTGACTACTAATCTTAATATAATGGAGAAAAAGAAACCTAACTAAATAGAAATACAGGCCTTTCATAGGAAGCATGGTGTATGCTTGGATTTGCCTTCTGCTTTATCAAGAGTATGTGTTATAAATCTAGTCAAGTTTTCATTGTAGTATTTTTCCCTGAGCTTTTAAAGTTAACATATATGTAAATTCCTGTCTCTCTTTTTCTGTAGCCTATTGAGTACATGTATTTTTTTAAGCATATATAGTATCCTACCTGGTAACACACGTATATTCTTGTGAGCTCACTGACTTTGGATATAAAAATTGTGAGAAGAGATTACTTCCCCTAAATACTGATGGAACTGAAAATTCAACCTATGGGTGAGCTTCCTAGTGAAAAACATTATACATAAATCCATGTTCAGTAAAATGAATATTTTTGGACATGTGGATGTATTATATTTCGTGATGAATTTCAATTGGCATATATATTGCTAAATATTAATGGGTGTGTGTGTGTGTGTGTGTGTGTGTCTATATATATATATATATATATATATATATATATACTCTCCAGATTTTCCAAAATATGAAATAAGTGTGTCTTATTATACATTCCCTAAATTCATTCATGTTCCTGTATGAGTCAGTCTTTCTTGGTACCTACAGATGTGAGGAAGGCCAAATGCAAGAAAGCTCTGAAGCTCTGAAGCGGGGCTATTCCTGGGAAAGCAGGTAGTGGCTCACCGCTGGCTCCTGACAACTTCACAGAGTTGGCCAAGGAGACCAGATCTGAGACAGGACAGGCCATTTTGGGCGAACATAGTATGGCCCAAAAGTCAGAGGACACTCCGGATAGTCACAGACCTACTTGGGGGAAGGAGGTGCCTTTGTGGGTGTGGGTGTGGGTTTGTGGTTTTGTCTAATGTTCTGAGAATAGGTAAGAAAGGCGGTTTGTTTACTTTGGAGTGAACTGATTCTAGTAAGTCGTTTGACACGGCGAGTGTTTCTAGGTCTGTGTATCCCACCGTGTATGTGGTTGTAGACTTTAGAAAACAGAAAGCTTCAATTGATGTGTCCTGTGTAGTAGAAAGCTTCCCAGCATTCATACTTCCCAATTTATGAATGGACTGCGGCTTGCCTTATCAATGAGCAACCCCTGATATCTTACTAAGTTTCTGGTTTTTTTTCTGAATCCTGGCCACTCTCCAGAATAGGCTCATGATATTGTTTCCAAGATATGTACCACCTCTAAACTCAGTGACATGGCCATGTACTTGATAGCTGAAGGGAATGGCGAGCGTCCCAGAAAACTCAGATATCTGTGATCAGGAAAAGTCTCAGTGGAGAAACACTGCTTTGGGCCTTTTGCTTACCTATTTTTCTGTTGCCCTGAATGTCAGGATGATCTTTGCCTCAGGCCACCCATTGGGAAGCATAAAGAAAACAGTTTTCAAATGCAAATGAATGGGCATCACATGTGGCTCTTTGCTTAATTGCTTTGGAAAGGAATGTGTCTGAATCAGGCTATAGGTCCTCTGTGAGGCTGTGGCTTAGATTCTCAGCACCTGATGCATCTAAAGAAAGATCCCATGTGTGCATCATAAACTACATTGGCTAAAAGAGCATTCATTGTGGAAGAATTCTCTCGCCTTTCTCTGTAAGGTTCCTGACCTCCATCAAGTAAGAATACGAACCTTTGGTTCAAATAAGATCTTCAAAGCCCTGCAGAAACTAGCACATAGGTGCTTGGGTTTCAACTGAATCCAAATCACATGAAGAATCTATACCTGGTGCTGGGGATGTGGCTCACGCCCTAGCGTGCTCGCCTGGCATGCGTGCGGCCCGGGTTCGATCCTCAGCACCACATACAGACAAAGATGTTGTGTTCGCCAAATACTAAAAAAGAAAAGTATTAAAATTCTCTCTCTCTCCCCATCTTTTCACTCTCTCACTCTTTCTAAAAAAAAAAAAAAAAAGAATCTATACCTGACAGTCAGTAGGCCTCATATTGGAGAAGCAGAGCAGTATTAACAGCAGGCCTATTTGATCATTCCTGGTTCCCAAGATGGGTGTCCAGGCCAACATGTCTTTATGCAAATGAGGGGCAAGGGAGGTTATTTTGGACACTGTCTTGTGCTGCACCCCTCATGGAAAACTCCAGCCAGAGGTTATGATGAGTGTCTGTATGGACGAAGATGAGGGCCATGTGGGAGTGTTTTGGTTTAAATTGTGGTCATTTGTGTGACAGTTGGAACAGATGCCTGGGTCCACCTGGACTTGAACTCTGGTGTGATTCCCCTTAGAGAATGAGTTCTGGAACAGACCTCAGAGAAGTACTGGCATAAATTGTGTTGGGATTTTATGAGACCACGCATGAGAGTCACCCTTGGAAACTGAGATCTTGGCCCAGGGAGGCTTTTCCCAGAGCACTTGGAATCTCAGCCAGGATATCACATGATTTTATTCTGAAAAACTTGGCAGCCATAATTGAGAGTCAAAACACACATGGACATCACATTGTAGACCTCAATAGGCCTGGATTCATGTGACATTTTGGCCACTGTTTGGGAACCTTCCTGTGAGGGTTCTCCAGAGATTTCATTGAAATGAGCTTCCTCACCATTTAATGGTTCCAGAATAAATTGAAACCCACAGTGCCTCCAACTTCCTCCTTGAAAAGTGGCTAGATAAATACCATGAAATTTTTAAAATTCCCATGACCAGGTGGCACTGGAGAATCTTTGGATATCCTGAGGATGATCATGAGTATACCAGTCAGTGCCTTGATTGACTGGTTTTTATGAAGATGGTGCCGAACAGAGATGCCAAGAAGTTGAAGCCTGCTGAGGAGTGGGCATAGAGCAGTGGTGGGCAGGTGTGTGATAAAACATCTGTGGTGGGGCCATGTGGATCTCCCATTGGCTTCCAAATGCCTTGTGACAGACATGGTGCAGCCAGCAGTCCCTTCTATGTAAAGGCATCTTGTTATATGGAGAGGTTTCAGGGCAATGTTTAGAATCGGGTTGCCATGGTCATGGGGGCAAGCTATGTGGAATATAAGCCTGGTTGATGCATTCTTCTGCAGACCCTGACCTACCACAGGTGACAGATCTCCCTCACGCACTGGGTAACAGTTGAATTCTTTGTATTTCATGAAGCAAATACAAAAATTCCATTTCAGCAGCAAGAAACACCACAAAAAGTGAAGGATGCCCAAATGGCTTCACAGTCCACATGTGGATACACTTAGCCCCCCGTGGCCACAGTTTACCCTAAAAGAGAGAATTCAACATTGCTGCCTCATGTTCATTGGAAAATAAGAAACCATGACCTCCAAGTCACATAGATGCAGACCCAGATTTGATGGTCTCACTACAAAGAAAGCTAAAATTCCCAACAACAACATATATTTCAAGTGCCCAACGTCAGAGGCAGATTCTCAAGAAGTCTTTAGGCCAGCAGAGCTCCATGGTTGTGGAGTGTTTACCCTGTCCCTTACTTTTGGAATCTCAGAAGGGAGGAAGATACACCAAGCCAATTGACGGCTCCTTTTGAAAAAATTGTACCACCAATGACATCATCAGCAAATATAACCCAACACTACCACAAGTTGCTGCACAAACAGATAGTTTACAATGCATACATGTGAGTTCACAATGTGTCCAGGCAAGTTCTGCAAGCAGTTCAGTGATGGCTATTGCAGAAGCTGTAGATTGGTTTTATCTTTGATTTCACCAGCACTGTGACGAAGATAGAAATTCTGGCAATAATGGCTAAAGAAAAAATTATGTAACATTCCAGAAAACACTGAAAGAAAACAATTTTCTTAACAATTTACATTGTCTTGGAGAGAATTATTAAATATAATGAAAAGGAAATGTGAAAGAAAACAAACAGATCTGTTAACCTCCTTTTTTGTTCACATTTTAAAACAATCCTCAACAGCTGTTTACCCAATTTAAATTAAACCATTTAAATAATGTGAATAAAAAAATATTTGGATCAATTTTTTCATGAGCCCTCATCATATATGATATATGGACATATGAACATTCAAACATATAACACAAAACACAAGTGTGCACACATAATATAATACATACAACACATAACCTAATAGTAAAGGCCTTATAACTTTTTACATGTGAAATCTCCATTGCAATGTTTAAAAACTCTATTGTCAAAAAATAGAACTGATCACCAAAACATTAAACTAGGTATGTATGAGCTCAAAAAAACAAAATAAAATGTGGGAAAAGGCAATAATAAAATAGATATTGAAAAAAGCATCCTGGTTCTATCTTAGATGTAAGGGTAGCCAAACTGGAATTTTGGATATCAGCTGATATGGACTTGAGTCAAATCATCTTCTTTTTGTTCTGTAGAAATCGCTTCAGTTAATCTCTCTGGAATCCAAATCGGCTGTTGTTCTCTCTGTGGAAACACACAAACAGGCCCCTGGCTCCAGACAATCATTGGGTCAGGACCTTGGTTAATCTCTCTGGAATCCAAATCGGCTACTGTTTTTCCTGTGGAAACAGACAAACAGACCCCCGACTCCAGACAATTACTGGGTCAGGACCTTTCCATTGTCCTGTTAGAATATCTTTCCAAAGAACCTTGGGCTTATGCACATTTTTTGGACACATATGCCTTTCCCCAGCACTAAGTCCTGATGAATCCAAATTTTAAAAGTTTAGAATAAAAAGGGTTATTTTAAGTTTGTCTTTGGGGAATATATACCCTTTCCCAATTGCGTCTTTTTTGCTTTAATAAGTACTTTTTAATAGTTTGATGAGCTTTTTCAACTATGCCTTGTCCCTGTGGATTGTATGGGATTAATGTTATATGAGTAATGCCAAATGATGACCAAAATTGTTTTAAAGAGGTAGAAGTATAACCAGGGGCATTATCTGTTTTTAACTGTTTGGGAACGCCCACAGTGGCAAAATTTTGTAAGCAATGAGTGATAATATCTTTAGTTTTTTCTCCGGCATGAAGGGTGCCCATCAAAAATCCAGAAGAAGTATCAACTGTAACATACAAATATTTTAATTTTCCAAATCCTGGCAAGTGTGTGATGTCCATCGGCCAAATATGATTAGGTATCAATCCTCTAGGATTGACTCCAAGATTAACTTGTGGTAAAAAGGTCACACAATTTTGACATTGTTTTATTATTTGTCTAGCTTTTTCCTTAGTTATTTTAGAAGGCTTTTGTAAGGTATTAGCTTTGACATGGAACTTTTTACGAAAATTTATAGCTTCTTCTAGTGTAGAGAAAATATGTATGTCATGTGTACTTTTATTTGCTAAATCATTGCCCAAACTGATGGCTCCAGGCAATCCTGTATGTGCCCTGATATGTCCTATGAAGAATGGATCTTTTCTGTCCCAGATTATACTTTGTATAGTGGAAAGCAAGGAGAAAACAGTAGAGGAATGGGAAATCCTACCAGCATCTTCAAGGCATACTATAGCATTAACTATATGCTGACTATCAAAAATAAATTAAATACAGAATCTTTAAACATCACAAAAGCTTGTAATACTGCATTAAGCTCTACATTTTGAGCTGATTGTTTGGGTACTAGAAATGTAAAAGTTTGATCAGGTGTAACTATTGCTGCTGTACCATTATTTGATCCATCAGTAAATATATTTGGAGCATTCATGATAGGTGTTTTTCTTGTCAATTTTGGAAAAATTAGAGGATGCGATGACCAAAAAGACAATAAAGGATTAGATGGTAAGTGATTATGAAATGAAACATTAGATTTGCACATGATTATTGCCCAAGTATTTAACTCATTAACTAACTCATCAATTTGATTCAGAGTATGTGGAGTAATAATTTTATTGGGAGCAATCCCAAGCACTCACTTTGCTGCTTTTATTCCTTTGGGTATTAATTGTCCTATAGCCTCAGGGTACCTAGTAAGAATAGTGTTAGGAGAATAAGATAAATGTATCTATAATAATGGACCTTCTTGCAAAAATACTCCTGTAGGAATATTTTTTGTTGGTAGACAATAAATAATAAAGGCAAACTTATATCAATTCTATCCAATTGCATATTTTCCATATATGTTTCAATGATTTTTAATGCCTTTCTTGCTTCAGGCGTTAACATGTACCGTGAATTGGGATATGATGGACCTTTTAGGATATCAAATAAATATCCCAACTCTCCTGTTGGTATACCTAGATAAGGCCTTATCCAATTTATGTCTCCTAATAACTTTTGAAAGTCGTTATGTGATTTGAGTTGATCTACTTGTATTTGAATTTTTGGTGGCGGTACATGGTTGAGGATAATAGAACACCTAAATAATTAATTGGAAAATTTAATTGTACTTTATCTATTGCTATATCTAGATTATTTTTTAATAAGTTTGTAAGTGTGGCATAACATTCTAGCAATGTGTTTTTAGCTTTGTGTGCTAATAATACATCATCCATATAGTGAAATATTTGTAGTTCAGGATTTTGATTTCTAAGTGGCTTGATTACTTTGTTAAAATAAATTTGACACATTGTTGGGCTGTTAGCCATCCCTTGAGGCAGTACTTTCCATTCATATCTCTGATCAGAACCTTCATGATTCAGTGCAGGGATAGTAAATGCAAAACGTGGACTATCCTCAGGATGAATTGGAATTGAAAAAAAAAAGAACCTTTAATATATATAAGTAATTTTGTTAAACCCTCCTCCTATGGGCAATTCCTTTTAAAATGTCCTGTTTGTTCACAATTGTAGCATGTTCTTGGCCTGGCATCTAATGCCTGTTTTAGTGCAGCTGCCACAATTTGCCCTTCTTCATTAATGTCTCTGGCATCTAAAGCCTGTTTTACTGCAGTTGCCACGACTTGCTCTTGTTCATTAATGTCTCTACATAATTTAATATATGTGTTTAAATCTTCATGTTTCCATGGTCTAATTATATCTCTGCACCAACTATTCGCTTGCTCATAAGCCAGTTTTTTTAGTAATAGCATTGCTTGTTCTGTTTTCCCAGAACCTCTGGTACCTGTTTGAATAAGCCTATCGACAAATTCAGCATAAAGTTAATTAGCTCCTTGTATTACTTTAGATAATTGACCTTGTAAACCTCCAAGTCCTTGTAAAGTCTTCCATGACTTAAATGCATCTACAGCAATTTATGCACATACACCAGAATCATATGCAATTTGTTGCTGCTGATCCTCATAAGGTCCCTTTCCTAACAACATATCTAGATTTCTCTGAGGATAACCAGCTGCTGCATTTCGCATAGCCGTCTCCTTGCAAAATTCCTCATTGTCAACCTTCCATAACAGGTATTGTCCTCCATTTAGCACAACGTTACACATATTAGCGCAATCCGCTGGCTTCATGTTCAAGTTGTTAATGGTTTCGACCATGCTTCCAGTGAAGGGTGCTTGAGGACCATAGGTTGTTACAGCCTCTTTTATCTGCTTCACTGTTTTGAAATTTAAAGCATGGTAAACTCGCTGCCCTCCTACCTCAAATATAGGGCATGTTAATATTTGAGATCTTGTCTCAGGATCCCAACTATCAACTGTGGGGGTTGGGGGCTTCCCAGCATATGGAGGTGGCCTTGTTAGTTGGACACTTACGTCCTCTGGTGATAGAAAAGTATTAGTAGCAGTCTCCTGTAGAGGTGGTTCTGTTGGTTGGATACTTACACCCTCTGGTGATAGAAAGGTGTTAGTAGTAGTCTCCTGTTGTAAATTTCCCCCTGATGGCTTTTACTGTTTTACACTTTCTTTCTCTGTCTGACTAGCTTGAGAGGCCTTCTCTTTTACATGATTTTTTTCCTCTGTCTGACTGGTTCGAGAGACCTTCTCTTTTACTTGAATTTTTTCCTCTGTCTGACTAACTTGAGAGACCTTCTCTTTTACTTGAATCAATATGTCTTCTCCTTCCTCTACCATTGTCTGAACTGAAGGCTTTTGACTAAACAAACAAGATACGAAAGTCCACAATGGCAATGTGCCAACTGGCAGAGTCCCTGGGCTTTTCTTTTCTATTCTTTTTAAATCTTCACCATGATGGTTCCATTGTGATATATTTAACAACTCCTCCTTAAAAAGCCATGGGCTACATTTTTGTATTGTATCAACGTATGCCCTGACTGCTCTTAATTTTACTGGGATGCCTCCTTCCTCTAACAATGTACTTAACACTTTTTCAGTTTGTTTTTTTTTCTAATTTCTGATGCCATGTTTCTACTATAATACAACCCAACAAGATAACACCAAACAAAACAGAGATAGAATGAAATAAAAATGGAAAAACAAAATATCATTATAGCCTTTCTCTCTATCTGTTCCTCAGACACAAATAGTTTTTCCTCAGATGTGAGCGGTTTTTCTTCCGTCTCACTCGTCTCCAGGGACAGGCAATTTAAAGCAAATGTGAAGCAAAACAAAAGAGGAATCTTAAAATGGCTACCCATCCTCTTGTCCTGCCCTCAGGGGCAAGCAGTTTACCTTATCAGTTACCCTCAGTCGCTCCCCATGCGAGCCACCAAATGCTGCAGTCTGGCTGGGCACAATCAGGAGCCACTTTTCAAAAGAAAGCAACTTTATTTTTAGAACCACACACGCCAAGCAAAAGAGCCTCTCAGGAAAAACCCTCAGAGCCCCAACTGTCACCACCGGCTTCCCACACGCCTTTCCCTCCCACACAAGCCTCTCTCCTCTTCCCACAATCCTCCTGCTCTTGAGGCCGATTGGCTGGGTCACGTGTGGAGTCAAAAAAGTCCCCCAATGAGCAGCTCTGTGATCTGAAATGGCAGGGAAGCAGCCCAATGAGCATCACCGCAGAGGAGCCAATCAGCTAGATGTTGCTGGGGCTGCTGTGAGCCAAATATCAGCTGGCAGTCTGAAAGGGTGGGGAAACAGCTCAATGAGCATCTCCAATGAGCATCACCGCAGAGGAGCCAATCAGCTAGATGTTGCTGGGGCCACTGTGAGCCAATCATCAGCCGGCAGCTGAAAGTTTGCAGGCAGCTGGAAGTTTGCTGGGCCCCTTAGGCTGCAGCTATGAACAGGAGTTGTATGCACCATTCACTGAAGGTAGTTTTCAGTACTAGGAAACAAATATGTATTTCAGGTGGATGAATATTTCTGACAATAATCTGGTGAAAAGTTGATTATAAATCCACATACTTGAACATGAATGAATTTAGGGAGTGCAAATAAGACATATATATTTCATATTTTGAAAAATCTGTAGAGTGTGTGTGTATACACACACACACACACACACACACACACACACAGATATTAAAATGCAGCAACATATATGCCAATCGAAATTCACCATGAAATACACATCATTCACAGATCCAAACATATTCAATTTACTTTACAGGGATTTATGTATAATGTTGTTCTACTAGGAGGCTCTCCCATAGTTTGAATTTCAGTTCCAACAGCGTTTACGAGGAGTGATCCCTTCTCAAAATTTGTATCTGCCAAGTCATCCACCTCACAAGAATGTAGGTGTGATACCAGCTGGGATTTGATATGTGCATATAAAAATACATGTGCTGAATAGGCTACACACAAAGGGAGACAGGAATTCACATATTTGTTAACTTTAAAAACACATGGATATCTAATTCAATTAAAAATAGACTGGATTTATAACACCTAACCTTTATCATGCAAAAGGCAAGTTCAAGAATACACCATTCCTCTTCTGAACTGCTTGTATTTCAATTCTGATTTGGTTACTTTTCTGCATCATATTAGAATTAGTAGTCAGAGTGTAGTAGGGTATAAGTTAGTGTCAGGGATTCAGTATTTCAAATGGAAAATTGGAAAATGAATCCAATGTGTATGCAATATGTGTTACACAAATAACTTCCCACTCTAATTCAGAAAATGGCTTGACATAACCTTCGCCCAAAGAAAGACAAAATTAGAGGAGAAGAGTCAGAAAATCTGTAAATACATATATGGAATGGAAAATTCTCAGAAGTTTAAAACTTTTGAGGCTTTAGAGGAGCTTCCGAAACTTAGGGACAGGGTAAAACTCCACAAACATGGAACTCTACTGGCCTAAAGACTTCTGGAGATACTGACAATGAGGTTGGGCACTTGAAATATACATTGTTGTCAGGAGCTTTAGCTTCCTTTTTAGTGAGAACATCAAAGCTGAGTCTGCATCTATGTGACCTGGAGGACATGGTTTCCTATTTTTCAATGAACATGAGGCAGCAGTGTTGAATTTTCTCTTTGTAGCTAAACTGTGACCACTTAGGGCTAAGTGTCTCCCCATGTGGACTTGAAAGCCATTTGGTCATCCTCCAGTGTTTGTGTTATTTCTTGCTCCTGCACTGGGTGTTTTGTATTTGTTTCAAGGCATATAAGGAGTTCAACTGAGACACAGTCCTGGAGGGTGTCCTGTAATATGTGGGGGGTCAGGGTCTGCAGGAGAATGCAACAACCAGGCTTCTATCCAACATTGCTTGCCCCCTTGATCATAGCAACCAGATTGTGAACATTGCCCTGAAAACTCTCTATGTAACAATATGCCTTTATATACAAGGGTGTGCTGGCTGCACCATGTCATTCACAAGCCATTTGGAGCCAGTGTAAGATCCACATGACCCCACCACAGATGTTTTATCACACACCTGCACACCACTGCTCTAGGCCTACTACTCAGAAAGCTCCAACTTACTGACATCTCAGTTCTACACCATTTTCATGAAACACAGTCAATCAAGGCACTGTCTGGTACCCTCATGATCAGCAACAGGACATCCTAAGGTTCTCCAGTGCCACCTGGTCATGGAAATTTCAAAAATGAAGTTTTTGAAATTTCATAAATGAAGTTGAAGGCACTGTGGGTTTCAATTCATTCAGGAACCATTAAATGATGAGGAAGCTCATTTCAATGAAAGCTCTGGAGAACTCTCAGAGACAAGGCTTCCCAAAGAGTAGGCAAAAGGTCACATTGTGGTCTACAATGTGAGGTCCATGTGTGTTTTTACTCTCAACTACGGCTGCCAATCTTTCAGAATAAAATCATGGCATATCTTGGATGAGATTCCCAGTGCTCTGTGGAAAGCCCCTCTGGGCGTAGATCTCAGTTTCCAAGGACGACTCTCATGGGTGGACTCCTAAAATCCAAACACAATACATGGCAATACTTCTCTGAGGTCAGTTACAGAACACAGTCTCTAAGGGGAATCACACCTGAGTTCAATCCTAGGTGGACCCAGTCATCTCTTCCAAACGCCAAACAAATGACCACAATTAAAACCAAAACACTCCCACATGGCCCTTATCTTCTTCCAATAGACACACATAATATCCATTGGCTGGGGGTTTTCATGAGGGGTGCTGTGCAAGACAGTGTCCAAAATAAACTTCCTTGCCCCTCATTTGCCTAAAGTCAGGGTGTCCTGGACACCCTTCCTGTTAACCATGAGTGATCAAATAGGACTGCTGTTAATACTGTTCCAATTCCCCAATTTGAGGCCTACTGGCTCTGGGCTTTAGATTATTTATGTGAATTGGAGTTATGAGAAAACCCACGCATCTCTGGGCTAGCCTCTGCAGGGCTTTGAAGAACTCATTTGACCGAAAGATCCCGATTCACAATTGATAAAGGTCAGGATCCTTAGAGGAAGGCGAGAGACTTCATCCACAATGACTGTTCTTTTGGCTATTTTGGTTTTGGATACAGAAGAGATTTTTCTTTAGATCCCTCAGGTGCTGAAAATCTAACCACAGCATCACAGAGGGCAAAGAGGCTTATTCAGACCCATCCCATTTCAAAGCAATTAAGCAAAGAGCCACAGGTGATGCCCATTCATTACAATTTGAAAACTGTTTGCTTCAGCCTTCACCAAGGGGTGGCCTGAGGCAAAGACCTTCCTGACATTCAGGGCAACAGAACAATAGGTAAGCAAAAGGCCCAAAGCAGGGTTTCCCACTGAGACTCTTCTGGTCACGCTGGTATCTGAGTTTTCTGAGATGCTCGCCATTTCCTTCAGCTATCCAGTACATGGCCATGTCACAGAGTTTGGTGGTGGTACATATCTTGAACACAAAACCATTTGCCCATTCTGGACAGTGCCCACAATTCAGGAAGAAAACAGAAACTTAAGGAGATAGGAGGTGTTGCCAATCGAAAAGTCAAACCGCAGTCCATTCACAAATTGGGCAGAATGAATGCTGGGAAGCTTTCTACTCGACAGGACACATCCATTGATACATTCTCTTTTCTAATGTCGACAACCACGGACACAGTGGGATACACAGACCTAGAAACACTCGCCTTGTCAAATGACTTACTAGAAATAGTCCACTTCAAACCAAACAAACTGCTTTTCCTATCAATTCTCAGAACATGTGACAAAGCCACAAACACACACCCACACCCACAAAGGCAACTTCTTTACCCAAGAAGGTCTGTGAATATCCGGAGTGTCCTCTGACTGGTTGGCCATTATTTGTTCCCCCAAAATGGCCTGTCCTGTCTCAGATCTGGTCTCCTTGGCCAACACTGTGAAGTTGTCAGGAGCCAGGGGTGAGCCACTACCTGCTTTTTCATGAAAGACCCCTCTTCAGAGCTTTCCTGGCATTTGGCCATCATCATATCAGTAGGTACCAAAAAAGACTTACTCTGTTCTTGGTAAATCCAAATAAGTTAGCCCACTGGGACTGTGACTGGGACTGTCTCTGGATGCCAGGCTTCTTGGATCCCAAGTTCAGAGAGCTCCATCACCAATAAATTAGTTAGTTCACTTCCTTCAGGAACTGAATTATGACACTACCTTGGCAACCACTTTGTTTTAACAGTAGCTTCGAAGGGTCTCATGTGATGGAGGCTGCCTCTACTTCCTGTGACAGTTTCACAAGTTAAAATGGTATATCAACCATAGGCACCTGGGAACAGCTCACCATACAAGCCTCGTTTGGTCCGTCTTCTCTACATAAAGAAGAAAGTGGCTGATTCAGACAAATCCCTTCATTCTGAGCAGGTTGTTTGCCATGGAAGATGACTTTTGCTCTCTCAGGTCCTAAATAGCTGCATACATCTTCTCCAGGGATCATTTCTGCATGGACCTTGAGGTTCTCTGCCGGTGGAAGATCCCCTCTATTTCTGTATTGTAAGACAAACTCTGTCCCTGCTCTTCTGTATAGTTAGATTGAGGGAAAAGTGTATGGTAAGGCTTAATAACAGGTTCGATTTGGCTTAGGAATCATTCTGATTGATGAATAATGGTATTGGGTACCTGTGATATTTACAAGAATATACAAGTGAAATATAAGTATGAAAACAGAAATCTAGGTAAGATATGAAGCCCAGAAGAGCATTAGGCTCTTGATTGGGATACTTAGCTTTGAATTTTGTTCTGCACAGATGTGTCAGATAAATCGATATACCATGGCATAGGACCTTGTACCTTGGATGATTGAATGTTGAAGAGAACATCCAGTCAAACAGGGATAGTCGGTATTATTAGAAAGATAGTTGGTAGGTTTAGGAAGAAGGGTGAGTATAGGATTGGCAGCAAAAGTTCTTCAGCAATTGGGTTTCAGATATAGAGTGAATGTAAAAGTTAGTATATGTGAAGAGTCAGTCACAATGATGAACTGGGGAAAATATATAGGAAAGCAGATATGAATACAGACATTATGAAATCAGGCAAAGTATAAAGTCAGTGATAGGATTAGGCATTTTTAACAGGGTTGTTGTTGAATATATAATCTAAGGAAGAAACAAATATGTACTCAACAATAGGATTGACATTTGAGAGCATTAGGCAACCTGCACATAGATGTTTTTAGTAATCCATGCTCACTTTCCATTTAGGCTTTCGTACAATCAAAGTGTGACCTTTGCTTTTTTGTCGAGAATATTACTGTGATAAAATGTATATGGACATCAGGTGACATGAGTATTTCTTCCACCAATTCTGTGAGCAATATTTTGAAGACGTATAAATAAGTGTTGGGTGTAAAATTAGGTGTACCTGGAGTCTTTGGATATAGAGATAATGCATGAATAGACTATCCTGAGAATAAATAATATAACTGGTTCCAACTTTAAATAATTTTTTGAATTGATATCTGAAAATATACAGAAAATCTTATATTGCTATACAATCATTCATTCCATCCTGTTACATTCTAATGGTAATATGAGTGTTATGGTTTATCATGAAGAGTGTGTGAGTTTTGCTTCAAAAGTGATTGTGGAAGTCAAAAATAATGTGTTTGGCAAGAAGTCTCATGAAAAGACCAGTCAAGAGACCTGGAGGAATAAATGTGTTCTGAAGAAGGAATTGATTAAACATGAAAAAAAATTCTTATAAATTTGTGAAACTCTGGATGAAATATATATACTATGATATATATATATATATATATATGTAGAATACATAGGTAAAATATATTTATGAAAACAGAAATCTAAGTAAGATTTGAAGCCCAGAAGGGCATTGGTCCCTTGATTGGGACTAATTAGATTTGAATTACTTTCTGCAAAGTTGTCTCAGATAAATCCATATACAATGACATAGGACCTTGTACCTTGGATGATTGAATGTAGAAGCGAACATCCAGTCAAAAAGGGATAGTTGGTAGTGAAAGTTTAATAAAATAGGTACTTGTCACTTCCTGTGTTTCTGTATGCTTAATAAAACACTGTTGAAATCTTGAGAATTGTTTGCTAATCTTGTTCCCAGAATGTGCTGTCCCCATCTGCCAAACTGCAGATTGTACTCCCTCACCCGGTTAAGCGCTAACTGCCCACTGACCCTTACCCATCAATAAACTTCCCTCCCTGCCCTCTCCAAGAAAAGTATATAAGCTCTGCTGAAGCTGTTCTCAGGACTCTCTGCTCTATTCAAGTGAACTCTGAGCCCCAGCATGCTGGACCCCCAGTAAATCCTTTGCTGTTGCATGTTAAAGTCTCTTGGTTGTCCCTTCCTCTGACACTAGCCCGACCTTTACATATGGAGGTTCCACAGAGATCAAGCAGCGGTGGACGAGAGACCCCAATGGACCCCCCTCAGATAAGTAAGGCGCCTCTTTCTGGTTTCAGGTTTCATGTTAGGGTTTGGCAAAATGGCTGTCAATGAAGAGTGTGAGCTCTCTCTGATGGTGGCTGACAGTCGTGTTACAGAACCACAGGCCACGTCCCTGGAGGACGCCTGAGAGGACTCGGGAAATTGAGGAACAATAGTCTCCTTGACTCAGTGATATTTTGTTTCGGATTCAGTATTGCCAGTCCATCGGATTTTGCCGGCTACTCAGTCATGGTCTCAATGTTGAATGTCCATTGCCTGTCTTTATTGTCTTGTCTTGCCTGTGTCATGTGTCTTGCTTTCACTGTTTGTGTATCTCTCATTATGGAACAGAGCACTTCAATGCCTCTGTCCCTGACCCTTGATCACTATACCAAAGTCCGTTTAAGGGCTCAGAATCTCTTTATTTCAGTAAAGCCCCGGATGTGGTAGACTCTCTGTACCTCAGAATGGCCCACCTTTGGAGTCGGATGGCCCCTAGAAGGATCTTTCTACTTCCCACTAATTTATAATTCAGAGATATTGTCTTTCAGCCGTGGCCAGATAGTCATCTGGATCAACAGCCATATATTTTAATTCAGGAGGACCTCTGCAAATTTCCTCCTCAATGGGTCAAGCCTTTCCTTGCCCCTGCCCCCGCAATGACTCCTTCCCCCAGGAACTCACAAACACTCTGCTCCTCCTCCTCCTCCACACTCTGTTTTCCCTGTGTCACCAGATTTGAGTCTACTGGACTCTCCTCCCCCTCCTTATCCCCTGCCCTCATCCTCTAACCCCCAACACCCTCTAAGTGATACCCCTGCTGCTGACTGAGCCTCTCCTCCATTGAAGGAAGCTAAGCCGGCCCAGCGCCCTCCAGGTAATTCCCCTGCAGCACACACAGCACCTCCTCCCATGGAGGAAGCTGGCCCTGCTAAAGGAACTCACTGGCGGTGAATGATTGAAAACCCTGGAACTCTTGGGATGCCTCCCCTTCGACCCTATGGACCAATGATTGACAATGGCCATTGGGGGAAAATTCAAGCCTACCAGTATTGGCCGTTCTTCTCTTCAGACCTATGTAACTTAAAAAATAGCAATCCCCCTTTTACCGAGGACCCCACCCGGCTCTCAGGTGTGGTTGAGTCATTGATGTTTTCACACCAGCCTACTTCGGATGACAGCCAACAACTGCTAGGGACTTTCTTCATGACAGAGGAAAAAAAGGGAATTCTCCAGGAAGCTAAAAAAAAATCCTTGGACCAGGTTTGCATCCGACACAACTTACCAACATAATCAAAGCCGGCTTTCCCTTGAACCGACCCAACTGGGACCCCAACACCTTTGAAGGTAGGGAGCATCTGTCCACTTATCGCCGGGCTCTAATAGTGGGTCTCCGAGCAGCCGCTAGTGACCAACTAATTTGGCCAAGGTAAGAGAGATTATCAGGGGCCTGACGAATCTCCCTCTATGTTTCTAGAGAGAATTATGGAGGCATATAGGAGCTATAATCCTTTTTATCATCAGGCAGAGAATCAAAAGGCATCTGTCACGATGGCCTTATTGGGCAAACTGCCCTGGATATTAAAACAAAGTTACAAAGCTTAGATTGATTACAAGATATGACTTTGAGAGATTTAGTCAGAGAAGCTGAGAAGGTATACTATAAGAGAGAAACTGAGGAAGAGAAGGGAGCAAATGGAGGATAAAAGAAACAAAAGGCAGAGTAAGGCGTTGACTAAGGTCCAGGTCACAACAACAAATAGGCCAAAAATTAAGAAACAGGGAGACAAGAAGGTATACATTGGCCCACGACAGAGGCCACCCTTGGCCTCAGATCAATGTGCCTACTCAAACAAAAAGGACACTGGGCCAAAATTGACATAGAAAGCGACAGCCACGCCAGCCAGCCATTCTGACTCTGGAGGATGACTAAGAAAGTCGGGGCTCAGATCCCCTCCCCGAGCTCAGAGTAACTTTTGAAGTGGAGGGGACCCCAGTAAACTTTGAAGTGGATACAGGGGCAATATACTGAGCCCATAAGGCCACATTGGGCCCTCTATCAAATAAAAAATCTCTATTTCAAGGGGCTAATGGCAGTAAATATCGGGCTTGGACAACTAAGAGGACCATGGACCTGGGAAAAGGAAAAATCCATCACTCCTTCCTAGTAGTCCCAGAATGCCTGGCCCCATTGATCGGCGGGGATCTTCTCACCAAGCTCTGGGCCAAAATAAATTTTAACCCTGAAGGCCCTTAAGTGGAATTTCTAAATCTTTCAGTAAAAACTCCAAGAGCCACGGCTCTAACTATGTCAGTAGAAAATGTACATCAACTCACTCACCTTGGTTCAAAGAAACTGCAGGCATTCCTGAAGGATCAAGAACAGAGTTTTCCACTAACAGACTCACAGTGAAGAAAATAACTGAATGGGTAACAAAAGCCTGTTGGGTTCATCAATTGGTAAATGCTTACCCTTCCAAGCTTCCTGTATGAAAGCACATACGAGGAACCAAACCAGGACAATACTGGGAAGTGGACATTACTGAAATAAAGCCAGCAAGGTATGGACTTAAATATCTCCTAGTCTTTGTAGATACATTTTCAGGATGCATTGAAGCCTTCCCCACAAAAAAAAGAAAAAAAAAAAAAGAAAAGAAATAGCGCAAATTTTGGTCAAGAATATCCTAGAAGATATTTTTCCAAGATACAGCCTGCCTAAGTTAATAGGGTCTGATAATGGACCGGCGTTCATGGCCCAGGTAAGTCAGGGGTTAGCCAGGACCCTGGGGATTAATTGGAAGTTACATTGTGCTTATAGACCCCAGAGTTTAGGACAGGTAGAAAGAATGAACCAAACCATTAAACAGACCTTAACAAAATTAAGCTTAGAGACCGGAATAAAAGATTGTACTATGCTCCTGCCTTATGCACTGTTAAATGAAGAAAATACTCACTCTGATTTTAGTGTAACCTCACCCCCTATGAAATTCTCTATGGTGCCCCTCCTCCAGTAAGGGACCTAACACCAACTCTAAGACCTTACAATCCCTTCCACACCAGCTTGCTTGACAGACTTAAAGCTCTTGAAAGAATTCAGTGACACCTGTGAAAACAGCTGGCCACTGCCTACCAAACTGGGGACGAGGGGACTCCACATCGATATCAAGTAAGAGACTTTGTCTTCGTAAGACGACATCAGGTGACATCGCTGGAACCCCGCTGGAAAGGACCATTCCAGGTGCTACTTATAACACCTACAGTGGTAAAGGTAGATGGAATCACTTCCTGGATGCATGCCTCTCATCTCAAGCCTGCGCCCTGTCCAGACATTGACTGGAAACTGGAATTGGCTGGAAACTGGAAAAGACTGGTAACCCTTTCAAATTGCACATTCGCCGTGTGGATAAGGCTATAGACTCTCCCCTTGACCACCAGTATTTCTAACCCTCATCACCCCTTTCAGCAGCGATGGCTGATCACAAATCCTACTGGACAAGAAGTTTAATCAATCTTGCATACAGCCCCCTTAGGGACCTGGTGGCCATCTCTCCACCCAGACATTTGTCAGCTGGCTATATGTCTTTCCTATTCAGATATCCCTGAAGAAGAGGATCCCACTAAAATTCCATTAAATCCCTTCCGTATCATATATAATGGAAACAAACATTATGGATGTAGGGACACGTGAGCCAGATGCAGGTCGGCTAGCCTAGATTACTATGTTTGCCCGGTGAACTATCAAAGCCACAAACAGCCATGGCTGTGTGTGGGAAAAGCCGACTTCTTCTGTAATCAAGGGGATGTGAGCATACAGGGGCTGCACGATGGAACCCAAACTCCTAATCAAATTCAGTACACAGCATTGGCCATATTACCAATAAGATAACCTAAATCGATGGCACCCAGAGGGGTCTCTAGATCCTCAAATTCTGTGGAACCTTTTTAACTTTGGGAAGGGCTCAAAGGCGTGAAAAGAGATTCCCCTATGTGGAGGCCTTTTCCGTCCTTCGCTCACATCCTGAACTATGGTTCTCCAATAGATCCTCACCCTCAGCCTTCTGCTCTAGTCTCTCTGCTGTCACTCCCACCTCAACAACCTGATTTCTCCCATCCCGTTACTAGATCAACAACCCAAACATCCGCCGGTTCTCAGACCATTGCCCCCTTGCTGAGGTAGCAGGTACTTAGTTACCACTCTACCCACTCACTCCTCTCTTCTCCTGTCAGCACCCATACGGGGTTTCACCAGGTCCTTTTACCAGCTAACCTAAAGCTCAAAATAGCTGAGAAGACCCCTATCCAAGATGTAATAAAAATGGTCTTTAAAGTTGCTTTGTCATCACTGAAAACAGGTTACTAAGAATTTAAAGTCCCTCACAGGCTTTTTGGATACACACTCCCATCTTCCCCTCTTTTCTACATGTTCTACTGCTCAAGTTTTTGTTGCTAGAAAATCCCAAACCCCTTTCCCATTATTCTTTTACATCTCTCCGTACTCATTCTCAGATCCTCGGAACTGCTCTAAGTCCCGCCTTCCCTCTCTTTCCCCTCTGTTCCACACCCACAGAAAAGTCTTAACTGATCTTCTCCAGATGTCTTCACCATGGCTGACTTTAGGACGTTCAACAAAAGAGTCCCTATAAAAGAGTTCAGTGTAGACAAACTTCCTGTTTTCATGTGGCCCTGTTCTACTTGGCCACTGGCTAAAACAATCAGTACTTGTAAGCTAGACACCCCCTTACTAGTTTTTCACAAAATATGTGAACAAGGCCTCTGACTTTGAGCTGGGGCTTCAAAGAGATGGCTACATTTCTATGATAAAGAAGTTACCAACTGGCTCCATGGTAACAGCTGGCAAGCGGAAAAAAGAAAGGGATGAAATATCTCTCCCCCTCCCAGGTGTCCTTGAAAAGTTAATTTGCTCAGAACAGAGGAAAAAAACATAAAAAAACTGCTTTTTGTGAATTTCTGCTGACTGTGAACTTCTGAGCACATTCCCTTACATGTTGGGTACAAAATTCTGAAACTTCCTAAACTTGGGGTTCATGGGATTAATTGATTACAACAGAAGCAATGCCCTCTGAATCCGTTTGCAACCAAATAGGACTGTTTCCCTAGCTTTGGTGCTATCTTAGGTGCCTTGTCTTGACTGTTCCTACAAGAGTATAATTCTATATACTTAAACATTTTTATGTTTTCATTAAATGGTCAACAGTGGTGATTAAATGTGTAATGGTGCAGAGGTTACCCAGAGTGCTCTATCATGATGCAGGTTCATTTGAAGATCAAACAGGGGGGCATACAACCCGGTTCCACAGGGAACATATATCCCTCACTTCAGCCATCCTATTAGGAATACGAGTTGCTGCAGGGGAGGTCACAGGAACCACTGCCTTGGTCCATGGTACACAGCAAAATACCCAATTAGAAGCAGCAATAGACCAAAACTTAAAGATATTAGAACCTCCATCACAGCTTTGTGGGAATCTTTAACCTCTCTCTCTGATGTTGTTTCATACAACAATCGAGGGTTGGACCTCCTCTTCATGAGAGAATGGTGCCTTTGTGCTGCATTGAGGGAAGAATGTTATTTTTATGGCAACAATACTGGAGTTGTAAAAAATTTATGAGTAAAATAAAAGATGCCTTGAAGAGTGTCAACGAAAGAGAGAGGCCCAAAAAGGGTGGTTTGAGTCTTGGTTCACACAGTCCCCCTGGTTAACTATACGTTTATCAACCTTGGCCAGTCCAATAATAATACTCACATTCTTGCTAACTATAAAACCCTGTTTGCTCAACCATGTATTTTCATTTCTCCAACCTCAAAATAGACAAGTTAAACTTATGGTAATACCCCACTAGCAGACATAGAATGTGACACCACTCCAATGATCACTTTTATGATTAAAAGTAGCCAGAAGAAGACGTGGGGAATGAAAGGTTAATAAAATGGTACTTGTCACTTCCTCTTTTTCTGTATGCTTAACAAAACACTGTTGAAATCTTGAGAACTGTTTGCTAATCTTGTTCCCAGAATGTGCTGTCTCCAACTTCCAAAATATATAATGTACTCCCTCTCCCGGTTGCATGCAAACTGCCCACTCGCCCTGACCCATCAATAAACTTCCCTCCCTGCCCTCTACAAGGAAAACACATAAGCTCTGCTTAAGATGTCCTCAGGGCTCTCTGCTCGATTCAAGGGAGCTCTGAGCCCCAGCATGCTGGACCCCCAATAAACCCTTTGCTGTTCCATGAGACAGTCTCTTGGTGGTCTCTTCCTCTGACGCTCACCTGAACATTACTTGGATGATTGAATGTAGAAGAGAACATCCAGTCAAAAAGGGATAGTCGGTAGGATTAGAAGATAGTCGGTATGTTTAGGAAGGAGAGTGAGTATAGGATTTTGGAACAAAAGTTTTTTAGCAATAGGGTTTTGGTTAGAGAGTGAAATGTAAATGTGAGCACATATGAACCATCACAATGATGAACTGGGGAAAATATGTAGGAAAGCAGATATCAATAGAGACATTACGAAATCAGGCAAAGTATAAAGTGTGTGATAGAATTAGGCATTTTCAACAGGGTTGATTTTGGATATATTATCTTAGGAAGAAACGAATATATTGTCACAAATAGGATTGACTTTTGAGAGCATTAGGCAACCTGGACATGGATGTTTTTAGTAATCCATGTTAACTTTACATTTAGGCTTTGGTAGAAACATAAGTGTGACCTTTTCTTTTTGTGTCCAGAATATTACTGGGTTAAATTGTATATGTAGATCAGGTGACATGAATATTTCTTCCACCATTTCTGGGAGCCATAATTTGAATACGTATAAATTAGTATTGAGTTTACAATGAGGTGTACCCTGTGTCTATGAATATAGAGACAATGCATAAATAGACTATACTGTGAATAAATAATATAACTGGTTCCACTTTAAATAATGGATTGATTTGATATCTGAAAATATATAAGAAATCTTATATTGATATACAATCATTCATTCCATCCAGTTATACATCTAATGGTAATATTAGGGTTATGGTTTATCATGAACGGTGTGTGAGTTTTGCTTCAAAAGGGATTATGGAAATCGAAAATAATGGGTTTGGTAAGAAGTCTCATGAAAAGACCAGTCAAGAAACATGGAGGAATACATGTGTTCTGAAACAGAAAATTATTGAAAGTGAAACACATACCCATAATTTTGCTAACTTGTGGATGAAATATATACTCTATTATGTGCATTACCTGAAGAAATAGTAATGTACCAGTGGCGAATAAGAATGAACATGAAAATACACATCATGTCCCATATGAATCTACTTGTATTAATGAGAAACTGGGTCAATTATTGTAGAAATATTAGGATATGTATGCACCATTCACTGAAGTTAGTTTTCATTACTAGGAAGCAAATATGTATTTCAGGTGGATGAATATTTCAGAGAATAACCTTTTGAAATGTTGACTATAAATCCACATACATGAATATGAAAAAATTTAGGGAGTGTATAATAAGGCATATATATTTTATATTTTAAAAAAATCTGGAGTGTGTATATATACACACAGAGAGAGAGAGAGAGACATTAAAAAGTAGCAATATATATGCCAATCGAAATTCACCGTGATATATATATCTTACACAGATAGAAAAATATTCAATTTACTGAACATGGATTTATGTATAATATTGTTCAACTAGGAGGCTCACACATAGGATGAATTTTCAAATCCCATAGCGTTTAGGTGGAGTGATCACTTCTCATCATTTGTATCTGTCAAGTCAGACACCTCACAAGAACGTATGTGTGATACCAGGTAGTATTCTATATGTGCATATAAAAATAGATGTGCTCAATAGGTTACATAAAATGGGAGAGAGGAATTCACATATTTGTTAAATTTAAAAATACATGGAGAACTATTTCAATTTAAATCGACTAGATTTATAGCACCTACATTTTGTCATGCAAAAGCCATGTCCAACTATACACCATGCCTCCTCTGAACTGCTTGTATTTATAATCTGTTTGGGTTATTTTTCTCCATCTTATTAGGATTAGTAGTCAGAGACAAGTAGGGTATGGGTTAGTGTCACGGATTCAGTATTTCAAATGGAAAATAGGAAAATAAATCCAATGTGTATGCAAATATGTGCCACAAAAAATTTTCCCACTCTCATCCAGAAAAATGCCTTGAAATTATCTTCGCCCCAGGTAAAACACAATTAGAAAAGAAGAGTTAGAAAATCTGTAAATACATATGTGGAATGGAAAATGCTCAGGAGTTCACAACCTTGGAGGTGGTAGAGGAGTTTCCAAAAGTAAGGGACAGTGTAAACACTCCACAATCATGGAGCTATGCTGGCCTAAAGACTTCTTGAGAAACTGCCTCTGAGTTTGGGCATTTGAAATATATGTTGTTGTCAGGAGCTTTAGCTTCCTTTGAAGTGAGACCATCAAACCTGGGTCAGTATCTATGTGACCTGGAGGACATGGTTTCTTATTTTCCGATGAACATGAGGCAGCAGTGCTGAAGTCTCTTTGTAGGTAAACTGTGGCCTCTTCGGGCAAAGTGACACCCCGTGTGGACTTTGAAGCCATTTGGTCATCCTCCACTTTTCGTGGTGTTTTTTTGCTGCTGCACTGGGAGTTTGGTATTTGATTCATGACATACAAGGAGTTCAACTGGGACACAGTGCATGTGGGAGTCTTGTAACGTGTGGTGGGTCAGGCTCTGCAGGAGAATGCACCAGCTGGGCTTCTATTCCACATTGCTTGCCGCCTTGACCATAGCAACCTAATTCTGAACATTGCCCTGAAAACTCTGCATATAACAAGATGCCTTTTCATATAATGGTCTCCTGGCTGCATCAAGTCAGTCACAAGCCATTTGGACGCCAATGGCAGATCCACATGGCCACATCACAGATGTATTATCACACACCTGCCTACCACTGCTCTAGGCCCACTACTCAGCAGGCTCCAACTTACTGGCATCTCTGTTCTACACCATTTTCATGAAACCCAGTCAATCAAGGCACTGTCTGTTACACTCATGATCAGCAACAGGACATCCAATGGTTCTCCAGTGCCATCTGGTCATTGGGAATTTCAAAAATTTCATGGTGTTTTTCTTTCCATTTTTCAAGAATGAAGTTGGAGGCACTTTGGGGTTTCCATTCATCCAGGAACCATTACATGGGGAGGAAGCTCATTTCAATGAAAGCTCTGAGGAACTCTAACAGGCAAGGCTTCCCAAACACTGGCCAAAAGGTCACATGAAGCCAGGCCCATTGAGGTCTACAACGTGAGGTCCATGTGTCTTTTGACTCTAACTATGGCTGCCAAGTTTTTCAGAATAAAATCATGTGATATCCTTGCTGAGATTTTCAGCTCTCTGTGGAAAGCCATCCTGGGCCTAGATCTCAGGTTTCAAGGGCAACTCTCATGTGTGGCCTCCTACAATGCCAACACAATTAATGGCAATACTTCTCTGAGGTCAGTTCCAGAACTCAGTCTCCAAGGAGAATCACACCAGAGTTCAAGCCCATGTGGACCCTGTCATCTCTTCCAACCGCCACACAAATGACCACAATTAAAACCAAAACATTCCCACATGGCCCTCATCTTCATCCATATAGGCACTCATCATAAACTCTGGCTGGAGGTTTCCATGAGGGATGCAGCCCAAGACAGTGTCCAAAATATCCACCATTGCCCCTCATTTGTCTAAATTTAGGGTGGTCTGGAAACCCTTTCTGTGAACCAAGAGTGATCAAATAGGCGTGCCGTTAATACTGCTCTGCTTCTCCAATTTGAGGCCTACTGACTGTCAGGTATAGATTGCTTATGTGATTTGGCATCATGAGAGAAACCAAGCACTTATGCAGGACTTTGAATAACTCATTTGACCTATAGGAATCCTATTCTCACTTGATGGACGTCAGGAACCTAACAGAGGAAGGCAAGAGACTTCATCCACAATGACTGATCCTTTTGCCATTTTGGTTTTGGACGCACACATGGGATCTTCTTTAGATTTATCAGGAGCTGAGAATCTTAGCCACAGCCTCAACCAGGGCCTAGTGTCTGATTAAGACACATCCCTTTCCAAAGAAATTAAGCAATGAGCCACAGGTGATGCCCATTCATTTCCATTTGAAAACTGTTTCTTCAGGCTTCAAAAAGGGGTGGCCTGAAACAAAGACCTTCCTGACATTCAAGGCAACAGAACCATAGGTAAGCAAATGGCCCAAAGCAGGGTTTCTCCAATGAGACTTTACTGGTCACACTAATATCTGAGATGTTCCCATTCCCTTCAGCTATCAAGAACATGGCCATGTCACAGAGCATGGAGGTTATACATATCTTGGACAATAAATCATGAGCTCATTCTGGAGAGTGGCCAGAATTCAGGAAGAAAACCGGAACTTAGGAAGTTATTAGTTGTTTCCTATCCATAAGACAAGCCACAGTCTATTCATCACTTATGAACGATGAATGCTGGGAAGCTTTCTACTAGACAGGACACCTCCATTGATGCATTCTCTTTTCTAATGTCTAAAACCACGGACACAGTGGATACACAGACATAGAAACACTCGCCTTGTCAAAAGAGTTACTATCAACAGTAGACTCCAAAGCAAACGAACCACCTTTATTACCTATTCGCAGAATATGTGACAAAACCACAAACTCACACCCACACACATAAAGTCACCTCATTCCCAAAAGTGGATCTGTGACTATCTGGAGTGTCCTCTGACTGGTGGGCCATACTATGTTCCTCTCGAAATGGCCTTTCCTCTCTCAGATTTTGTCTCCTTGGCCAACTCTGTGATGCTTTGAGGAGCCTGCAGTTAGCCACTACCTGCTATCTCAGGAAAGGCCTCTCTTCAGAGCTCAATTGGCATTTGGCCATCCTCAAATCAGTAGGTACCAAGAAGGTCTGAATCTGTACTTGGTAAATACAAACAAGTGAGCCCACTGGGACTGGGACTGGGACTGGCTCTCGGTGCCTGGCTTCTTGCATCACAATTTCAGAGAGTTTCATCACCAAGGAAGTTAGCTAGGACACTTCCTTCAGGAACTGAATGAGGTCACTGCCTTGGCAACAACTTTGTCCTAACCGTTGCTTCCAAGGGTTCCATGAGATGGAGGCTGCTCCTACTTTGTGTGACAATTTGACTTGTTACAATGGTATATCAAAATAGGCACCTGGGAACAGCTCTCCACGCAGGCCTGCTTAGGTCCATCTTCTCTACATTAAGAAGAGAAAGGCTGATGCATACACATCCCTTCGTCCTGTTCAGGTTGTTTTCCATGAAGATGGATTTTGCTCTCTCAGATCCTTCATAGCTGCCTACATCTTCTCCAGGGATCATTTCTGCATCGAACTTTGAGGTTCTCAGCAGTTGGAAGATACCCTACATTCCTGTATTGTAAGGCGAACTCTGTCCCTGCTCTTTTGTAATTTTAGATTGAAGCAACAGTGTATGGTTAGGGTTAATAACAGGTTCGATTTGGGCAAGGAATCATTATGCGGGATGAATAATGGTATTGGGAACCTGCAATATTTATAGGAATATAGAGATGAAATATAAGTATGAAAACAGAAATCTAGGTAAGATTTGAAGCTCAGAAATGCATTGGGCAACTGATTGCGATACGTAGCTTTGAATTACGTTCTAGATACATGTTTCAGAAAAATCGATATACAATGGCATAGGATCTTGTACCTTCGATGATTGAATGTAGTAGAGAACATCTACTCAAAAAGGGATAGTCGATAGGATCAGGAACATAGTCAGTATGTTTCGGAAGAAGAGTGAGTATAGGATTTGGACCAAAGTTCATAAGCAATAGGGTTTCGGTTAGAGAGTGAATGTCAATGTCAGCACATGTGAAGGGTCAGTCACAATGTTGAACTGGAGAAAATATGTAGGAAAGTAGATATCAATAGAGACATTAGGAAATCAGGCAAAGTACAAAGTGAGTGAAAAAATTAGACATTTTCAATGGTATTGAGGTTGAATATATAATCTTAGGAAGAAACAAATATGTAGTCACCAACAGGATGATCATTTGAGAGCATTAGGCAACCTGGACATGGATGTTTTTAGTAATCCATGTTCAGTTTCCGTTTAGGCTTTGTTACAGTCATACGTGTGACTTTTGCATTTTGTGTCCAGAATACTACTGTGATAACATGCATATGTAGATCAGGTGACATGAGTATTTCTTCCACCATTTCTGGGAGCAATATTTTGAAGATGTATAAATTAGTATTGGGGGTACAAAGAGGTGTAACCTGTGTCTATGAATATAGAGATAATGCATGAATAGACCATACTGTGAATAGATAATATAACTGGTTCCACTTTACAAAATGTATTGAATTGATATCTGAAAATATATAAGAAATCTTATATTAATATAAAATCATTCATTCCAACCAGTTATACATCTAATAGTGATATTATAGTTATGATTTATCATGCAGTGTGTGTCCATTTTGCTTCAAAAGTGATAAAGGAATTCGAAAATAATGTGTTTGGAAAGAAATCTCATGAAAAGATCAGTCAAGAAACATGGAGAAATCCATGTGTTCTAAAGCAGGAAGTGATTGAAAGTGAAACAAATGCCTATAAATTTGCTAACCTGTGGAGGAAATATATATCCTATGATGTGCATAAACTGAAGAAATTGTAATGTCCCAGGGCTGAATAAAAATGAACATCGATAAACACATCATGTCCCATAGGCATCTATTTGCATTGATGATAAACTGTGTCAGTTACTATAGAAATATTAGGATTTGTATGCACCATTCACTGAAGTTAGTTTTCAGTACTAGGAAGCAAATATGTATTTCAGGTGGATGAAATTTTTTGAGAATAATCTTGTGAAAAGTTGATTATAAATCCACATTCATGAACATGAATAAAATTAGGGAGTGTATATAAGACACATATATTTCATATTTTGAAAAATAGAAGGAGAGAGTGTATATATATATATATATATATATATATATATATATATATATATATATATATACACACACAGACACACACACATACACACCCAGAGACATTAAAAATAGCAATATATGCCAATCAAAATTCACCATGAAATATATATCATCCACAGATCCAAAAATATTCATTGTACTGAACATGGATTTGTGTATAATTTTGTTCAACTAGGAAGCTCACCCATAGGTTGAATTTTCATTTCCAACGACATTTAGAAGGAGTGATCTTTTCTCTCAATTTGTATCTGCCAAGTTAGCCACCTCACAAGAATGTACGTGTAGTACCAGGTAGGATTCTCTATGTGTATATAAAAATATATTTGCTGAGTAGGCTACAGAGAAAGAGAGACAAGAATTCACATATTTGTTATCTTTAAAACCACATGTACAACTATTGCAACAAAAAATTGTCTAGATTTATAACCCCTAACCTTTAAAATGCAAAAGGCAAGTCCAACTATACACCATGCCTCCTCTGAACTGCTTGTATTTCTATTATGTTTGGGTTATTTTTCTGCCTCATATTAGGATTAGTAGTCAGAGACTAGTAGGGTGTGGTTTAGTGTCAGAGATAAAGTATTTGAAATGGAAAATTGGAAAATGAATCCAATATGTATGCAAATATGTCCTACACAAAAGTCTTCCCACTCTCATCCAGATAAATCCTTTGACATTACCTTCACCCCATGTAAGATGCAATTCGAAGAGAAGAGTTAGAAAATCTGTGAATACATATCTGGAATGGAAAATGCACAGGAGTTCACAACCTTGGAGGTGGTAGAGGAGTTTCAAAAAGTAAGTGACTGTGTAAACACTCCACAAACATGGAACTCTGCTGGCCAATAGCCTTCTTGTAAAACTGCCTCTGAGTTTGGACACTTGAAATATATCTTGTTGTCTGGAGCTTTAGCTTCATTTCTGGTGAGACCATCAAACCTGGATCTGCATCTATGTGACCTGGAGGACATCGTTTCTTATTTTCCATTGAACATGTGGTACCAGTGTTGATTTCTCTCTTTGTTTGTAAACTGTGGCCACTGGAAGCTTATTGTCTCCCTGAGTGGACTGTGAAGCCATTTGGTCATCCTGCCCTTTTTGTGGTGTTTCTTTCTTTTTTTTTTAATTTTATTTTTTTATTGGTTGTTCAAAACCCTACAAAGCTCTTGACATATCATATTTCATACATTAGCATACATTAGCTTCAAGTGAGTTATGAACTCCCTTTTTTGCCCCAAGTACAGATTGCAGAATCACATGGGTTACACATCCACATTTTTACATAATACCATAATAGTAACTGTTGTATTCTGCTACCTTTCCTATCCTCTACTATCCCCCTCCCCTACCCTCCCATCTTCTCTCTCTACCCCTTCTACTGTAATTCATTTCTCACCTTGTTTATTTTCCCATTCCACTTACAACCTCTTATATGTAATTTAGTATAACAATGAGGGTCTCCCTCCGTTTCCATGCAATTCCCCTTTTCTCTCCCTTTCCCTCCCACCTCATGTCTCTGTTTAATGTTAATCTTTTCTTCCTGCTCTTCCTCCCTGCTTTATTCTTAGTTGCTCTCATTATATCAAAGATGACATTTGGTATTTGTTTTTTAGGGATTGGCTAGCTTCACTAAGCATAATCTGCTCTAGTGCCATCCATTTCCCTGCAAATTCCAAGATTTTGTCATTTTTTAGTGCTGCGTAATACTCCATGGTGTATAGATGCCACATTTTTTTAATCCATTCATCCATTGAAGGGCATCTGGGTTGGTTCCACAATCTAGCTATTGTAAATTGTGCTGCTATGAACATCGATGTGGCAGTATCCCTGTAATACGCTCTTTTAAGGTCTTCAGGGAATAGTCCGAGAAGGGCAATAGCTGGGTCAAATGGTGGTTCCATTCCCAGCTTTCCCAGGAATCTCCATACTGCTTTCCAAATTGGCCGCACCAATTTGCAGCCCCACCAGCAATGTACAAGAGAACCCTTTTCTCACTCCAGTAAGATTGGCAGCCATTATGAAATCAAACAACAACAAGTGCTGGCGAGGTTGTGGTGTTTCTTGATGCTGCAATGGGAGGTTGGTATTTGCTTCATGAAATACAAGGAGTTCAACTAGGATATAGGGCTGGAGGGAGTTCTGTCACGTGTGTTGGGTCAGGGTGTGCAGGAGAATTCACCAACCAGGGTTCTATCCCACATAACTTGCCCCCTTGACCATAGCAACTTGATTGTGAACATTGCCCTGAAACCTCTCCATATAACAAGATGCCTTTTCATATAATGGTCTGCTGGCTGTACCAAGTCAGTCACAAGCTATTTGGAAGCCAATGGCAGATCCACATGGCGACACCACAGTTGTATTATCACACACCTGCCCACCACTGCTCTAGGCCCACTACTCAGCAGGCTCCAACTTACTGGCATCTCTGTTCTGCACCATTTTCATGAAACCCAGTCAATCAAGGCACTGTCTGTAACACAACAATCAAGCCACTGTCTGCAACAGAACATCCAATGGTTCTCCAGTGCCACTTGGTCATTGGGAATTTCAAAAATATCATGGTATTTATCTATCCATTTTTCAAGAATGAAGTTGGAGGCACTTTGGGGTTTCCATTCTTCAAGGAACCATTACATGGGGAGGAAGCTCATTTCAATGAAAGCTCTGAGGAACTCTAACAGGCAAGGCTTCCCAAACACTTGCCAAAAGGTCACATGAAGCAAGGCCTATGGAGGTCTACAACGGGAGGTCCATGTGTCTTTTGACTCTTAACTATGGCTGCCAAGTTTTTCAGAATAAAATTATGCGATATCCTTGCTGAGATTTTCAGTTCTCTGAGGAAAGCCATCCTGGGCCTAGATCTCAGGTTTCAAAGGCAACTCTCATGTGTGGCCTCCTACAATGCCAAAACAATTAATGGCAATACTTCTCTGAGGTCAGTTCCAGAACTCAGTCTCTAAGAGGAATCACACCTGAGTTCAAGACAATGTGGAACCTGTCAACTCTTCCAACCGCCACACAAATGACCACAATTAATACCAAAACATTCCCACATGGCCCTCATCTTCAGCCGTATAGACACTCATCATAAACTCTAGCTGGAGGTTTCCATGAGGGGCGCTGCCAAAGACAATGTCCAAAATATGCACCCTTGCCCCCCATGTGTCTAAATTCAGTGTGGCCTGGACACCCTTCCTTTGAACCAGGAGTGATCAAATAGGCCTGCTGTTAATGCTGCTCTGCTTCTCCAATTTGAGGCCTACTGACAGTCAGGTATAGATTCATTATGTGATTTGGCATCATGAGAGAACCCAAGTACTTCTGCAGGATTTGAATAACTCATTTGACCCATAGGAATCCTATTCTCACTTGATGGATTTCCGGAACCTATCAGAGGAAGGCAAGAGACTTCATCTACAATGACTGATCTTTTTGCCATTTTGGTTTTGGATGCACACATGTGATCTTCTTTACATCTATTAGGAGCTGAGAATCTTAGCCACAGCCTCAAACAGGGCCTAGTGTCTGATTAAGACACCATCCTTTTCAAAGCAATTAAGCAAAGAGGCACAGGAGATGCCCATTCATTTTCATTTGAAAACTGTTTCTTCAGGCTTCACAAAAGGGTGGCCTGAGGCAAAGACCTTCCTGACATTCAAGGCAATAGAACCATAGTTAAGCAAATGGACCAAAGCAGGGTTTCTCCACTGAGACTTTACTGCTCATACTGATGTCTGAGTTTTCCGAGATGTTCCCATTCCCTTCAGCTATCAAGAACATGGACATGTCACAGAGCTTGGAGGTGGTACATATCTTGCACAATAAATCATGAGCCTATTCTGGAGAGTGGCCAGAATTCAGGAAGAAAACAGGAACTTAGGATGTTAGTAGGTGTTTAAGATCCATAAGGCAAACCACAGTCCATTCATCAATTGAGCAGGATGAATGCTGGGAAGCTTTCTACTAGACAGGACACCTCCATTGATGCATTTTCTTTTCTAATGTCTAAAACCACGGACACAGTGGATACACAGACATAGAAAGTCGCCTTGTCAAAAGACTTACTAGAAACAGTCGACTCCAAACCAAACCAACCACCTTTCCTACCTATTCTCAGAACATGAGACAAAACCGCAAACTCACACCCACACACATAAAGTCACCTCATTCCCAAAAGTAGGTCTGTAACTATCCGGAATGTCTTCTGACTGGTGGGCCATACTATGTTCCCCACAAAATGGCCTCTCCTGTCTCAGATCTTGTCTCCTTGGCCAACTCTGTGATGCTTTGAGGAGCCAACCGTTAGCCACTACCTGCTATCTCAGGAAAAGCTTCTCTTCAGAGCTCTACTGACATTTGGCCATCCTCACATCAGTAGGTACCAAGAAGGTCTGATCTGTACTTGGTAAATCCAAACAAGTGAGCCCACTGGGACAGGGACTGGGACTGGCTCTCGGTGCCTGGCTTCTTGCATCAAAATTTCCGAATGTTCCATCACCAAGGAAGTTAGGTAGGTCACTTCCTTCAGGAACTGAAAGAGGTCACTGCCTTGGCAACAACTTTGCCCTAACCGTTGCTTCCAAGGGTTCCATTAGATAGAGGCTGCCCCTACTTCCTTTGAAAATTTGACTAGTTTCAATTGTATATCAAAATAGGCACCTGGGAACAGCTCTCCATGCAGGTCTGGTTAGGTCAATCTTCTCTACATTAAAAAGAGAGAGGCTGATGCATACACATCCCTTTTTCCTGTCTAGATTGTTTGCCATTGAAGATGGCTTTTGCTCTCACAGGTCCTTCATAGCTGCTGACATCTTCTCCAGGGATTATTTCTGCATCGAACTTTGAGGTTCTCAGCAGTTGGCAGATACCCTACATTCCTGTATTGTAAGGCGAACTCTGTCCCTGCTCTTTTGTAATTTTAGATTGAAGCAACAGTGTATGGTTAGGGTTAATAACAGGTTCGATTTGGGTAAGGAATCATTATGCGGGATGAATAATGGTATTGGGAACCTGCAATATTTATAGGAATATAGAGATAAAATATAAGTATGAAAACAGAAATCTAGGTAAGATTTGAAGCTCAGAAAAGCATTGGGCAACTGATTGCGATACGTAGCTTTGAATTACGTTCTAGATACATGTTTCAGAAAAATCGATATACAATGGCATAGGATCTTGTACCTTGGATGATTGAATGTAGTAGAGAACATCTACTCAAAAAGGGATAGTCGATAGGATCAGAAAGATAGTCAGTATGTTTCGGAAGAAGAGCGAGTATAGGATTTGGACCAAAGATCTTTAGCAATAGTGTTTCCGTTACAGAGTGAATGTCAATGTCAGCACATGTGAAGTGTCAGTCACAATGTTGAACTGCAGAAAATATGTAGGAAAGTAGATATCAATAGAGACATTAGGAAATCAGGCAAAAGTATCAAGTGAGTGAAAAAATTAAACATTTTCAACAGTTTTGAGGTTGAATATATAATCTTAGGAAGAAACAAATATGTAGCCAGCAATAGTATTGACATTTGAGAGCATTAGGCAACCTGGTCAGGGATGTTTTTAGTAATCCATGTTCAGTTTACCTTTAGGCTTTGGTACAATCATACGTGTGGCTTTTGCATTTTGTGTCCAGAATATTACAGTGATAACATGCATATGTAGATCAGGTGACATGAGTATTTCCTCCACCATTTCTGGGAGCAATATTTCAAATATGTATAGATTAGTATTGGGGGTACAACCAGGTGTACCCTGTGTCTATGAATATAGAGATAATGCATGAATAGACCATACTGTGAATAAATAATATAACTTGTTACACTTTAAACAATGTATTGAATTGATATCAGAAAATATATAAAAAATCTTTTATTGATATATAATCATTCATTCCAACCAGTAATACATCTAATGGTGATATTACAGTGATGGTTTATCATGAAGTGTGTGTCCGTTTTGCTTCTAAAGTGATAAAGGAAATCGAAAATAATGTGTTTGGATAGAAGTCTCATGAACAGACCAGTCAAGAAACATGGAGGAATACATGTGTTCTGAAGCAGGAAGTGATTGAAAGTGAAACAAATGCCTATATATTTGCTAACCTGTGGAGGAAATATATATCCTACGATGTGCATAAAATGAAGAAATTTTAATGTCCCATTGTTGAATAAAAATGAACATCAATATACACATCATGTCCTATAGGAATCTACTTGCTTTGATGATAAACTGTGTCAGTTACTGTAAAAATATTAGGGTTTGTAAGCACGATTCACTGAAGTTAGTTCTCAGGATGAGGAAACAAATATGTATTTCAGGTGGTTGAATGTTTCTGAGAATAATCTTATGAAAAGTTGATTTTATATCCACATACATGAATATGAATGAATTTAGATAGTGTTTAATAGACACATGTTTTTCATATTTTGAAAAATCTAGATATATATATATATATATATATATATATATATATATATATATATATATATAACTCATGGAGAAATATTACAATGAAAATTTGACAAGATTTATAACACATACCCTTGATAAAGCAGAAGGAAATTCCAAGTATATACCATGCCTCCTATTAAAGGCCTGTATTTCTATTGTTAGTTTTCTTTTTATCCATCATATTAGCATTAGTAGTCAGAGTCTATTAGGGTATGTGTTAGTGTCGGGGATCAGTATTTCAAATGAAAATAGGAAAATAAATCTAATGTGTATGCAAATATGTGCTACACAAAAATCTTGCCACTCTCATCCAGAACAATTCCTTTACATTAACTTCACTCCAAGTAAGACACAATTAGTGGAGAGGAGTTCGAAAACCTGTGATTACATATGTGGAACTGAAAATGTTCAGGAGTTCACAACATTGGATGTGGTAGAGCAGTTTCCAAAAGTAAGGGAGAGGTTAAACACTCCACAAACTTGGAGCTCTGCTGGCCTTAAGACTTCTTGAGAAAATGCCTCTCAGGTTGGGAACATGAAATATATGAAGTTGTCAGGAGATTTAGCTTCCTCATTGTGACACCATCAAATGTGGGTCTGCATCTATGTGACCTGGAGGAAATGGTTCCTTATTTTCTAATGAACATGAGGCAGCAGTTCTGAATTCTTTCTTGGTAAACTGTGGCCACTGGGAGTTAAGTGTCTCCCGTGTGGTCTGTGAAGCCATTTGGTCATCCTCCATTTTTGTGGTGTTTCTTACTGCTGCACTGGGAGTTTGGAATTGGCTTAATGAAATACAAGGAGTTCAACTGGGACACAATTCTGGAGGGAGCTCTGACACGTGTGATTGCTCAGGGTCTTCAGGAGAATGTTCGAAACATGGGTCTATCCCACATAGCTTTCCCCTTGACTATAGCAACCAGATTCTGAACATTGCCCTGAAACCTCTCAATAAAACAAGATGCCTTTACA